>NC_057798.1:644033274-644054530 GCF_018294505.1 Triticum aestivum | reverse complement strand
AGGGGATCTCTCTCTCTCTCTCTCTCTCTGGTTTACAGTATGTCTCAGCACGGAGGACGGTCGGAGCGAGCATTAAGATCGGACGGCCCAGGCGTAACCCCACGGCTAACACACCATCAACGGCCTGATCTACCCAGAACCCCGAGGCGGGCCCGCCCGCGACAGATGGGCCTCCCATGGGCATCGGCGACGGGCCGGCCCGAGGAGACGGGTGGAGAGAGGCCCGGAACGGAAGGGCTGCACATTCCCGCAGCGGCGCCCAGTGCTATAAGAATGCACTCACCCTTAGGGTTTGCGCCCCGCCGCCAACTCCTCTCAGAGCCTTGCTCCCGCTTCCCCTCGACGCGCCGCCGCCGCCGCCTCCGAGCCCCTCGACGCCCACCTCGCAGCCATGGCGGAGCAGGTAAAGGCTCTCCTCTCCTCCCCGTGTAGCGCTCTTCCTCTGCTCTCTCCCGTTCGCTTGCAGGCGCCGGGTGCTCGCGATATGTGATGCGGCGCCTTTGTGCTTTTCTGCCATGTATGCTTAGATCTGTCCGTGGAGAAGCCTGTGTATTCCTTGCAAATCGAGTAGCATGCGGTATCTTTGCGGTCAGAAGAACCTGCTGCCGTTTTGGTGTGTTCGTGGTGCGATAGGTTACTACCGTGGTAATTTTATCTACTTGTTCATTAGTTGATTTCAGCTGTTTCCGCGTAGTCGTTAGCAGCATGCCATTAACATCTTATGCTGTGGCTGAAGCTTGGTGTTTCACTGTTAGCATGGGCTCTTCTCTGACCATTTGGACACCAATAGGATCTTGGTGTCTGTTGAGTGATAGTGTCTATTCAGAAAAGTTATTGCAGTAGCCTTTGTTGTATTGTTCATTTTGAGTTTGCCAAGTACCGAGTGAAGTATAGATTGTTTTCCTAGTTTGTCCTATTCCTGTGTACAATAGATCATAATTTGTTGCTGTTATTTTCTAATGGTAGTTTAAACTTGATATGTTGTGCAGACCGAGAAGTCTTTCCTCAAGCAGCCAAAGGTTTTCCTCAGGTGAGGAGATCGATTACCCTTCTTGTGTGCTGTTGTTGTTTTTAGCAATGTGCATATCTTTTGTTGATTCAGTGTGATGCACATGCCCTAACACCGTTTTCTGTTTAATTTAGCACGAAAAAGGCCGACAAGGCCAAGAGGCCAGGCAAGGCTGGCAACCGCTTCTGGAAGAGTGTTGGCCTTGGTTTCAAGACCCCAAGGGAAGCGATCGATGGTAAACTATACTAGGCCAATCCTTCTATTTTAGCACTGTTCGATACTTGAGTAGGTGATGCTAGTCTTGATGAATGCAAGTATGCGTGCCTAAGATCATACTTCAGTACATTTCTCCTGGCTTTGCTAGCCTAGTCTACACAAAGAATTGAACCTAGTAAATTCTCAGTTGGTGTAGTGATTGTCATTGGTAGATCCACAGCCGATTTTCTTTTGGTCATGTGGAAACAGTTGAGCCATGAATTGTACCATGTACTGTTTCTTGATGTTTTGTTTCTAATGTCTGGCTAGTACTGTGGTTGACATAAACCGTGAATAGTTAATTGAGCCTTATTTACTGTTAAGGTTGCAACAGTGTATTAATTCCTATTCATTTCCAGGTACCTACATTGACAAGAAGTGCCCATTCACTGGAACTGTTGCCATCAGGGGCAGAATCATAGCTGGAACCTGCCACAGTGCCAAGATGAACAGGACCATCATTGTTCGCAGGAACTACCTTCATTTTGTGAAGAAGTATCAGAGGCAAGTATACCCATTGATGATTCTGTGAACATTGTTCTTCCCTGTGGCATTTCTAACTCAAAATTCAATTGTGCACCTTGCAGGTATGAGAAGAGGCACTCCAACATCCCAGCTCACATCTCCCCCTGCTTCCGAGTCAAGGAAGGCGACCATGTCATCATTGGCCAGTGCAGGTAAAACTCGTTACTCTTGCATGACTATCAACTTGAGAATGTTAGCCTGGGTTTTCTAGTATGTTGACCCTTGTGCAGTTATGTTACTGTTATTATACATGCTTTGATATTCCACTTCATCATCATTATATAGTTGATGTATTGATTACTGCAGAAAGCTATTTTCTTTTGTGCTGAAGTATATTGCTTGTGTCTGAAACAGGCCCCTGTCGAAAACCGTGAGATTCAATGTCCTGAAGGTTGTTCCAGCTGGAACCACCGGAGGCGGGAAGAAGGCTTTCATCGCTGCTTAAGCCCAGGCTCTGATTCATGAGTAGTTCATAGTCAGACGTTTTAAGCACTTAAACCTACCAGGCTGCTGCTGTTTTGCGATTTGATTCCTGTGTTTTCTGTCAAACCGAAGAATGTCGTGATCTGAACATGTCTTGTGGAATCTATCTATCATTAATAGTTTTGCTTAAAATTGTACGGTCAGTTTTTTCTTTGGTGCTGAATTTGTTTTGCCCAGATGCGATATGATCTTTACCGGAGCATTGTTGTCTTGTTCCTATTCTGAATGTCCATATATTATATATTTTTTACCGTCTCATTTAGCTTGAGATTTGACTTGAGATCGTCACAAGTTGAGTTGTCCTTGAGTTTCACTCGGTCTCACTGGTTTGCACCCTAGTTGCTGTTGTACCGCCCCGGTTGTTGCTCAGGCCTTGAATGTTGTGGCTCACAAGTGTTTCAACTGAATGCCATAGCAGAATGCTTTGATGTGTTGTTGTTGACTTTGAAAGAAACATGATGAATTGTCGTGTGATGTGGCCTCAAATGTGGAGTTCCAAGGCACGAGGCATAATGCATCATTTTGGCCGAGTGTGCATTTTTGGTTCATTCGAGCACAAGCACTAGTCGCCCAATGACATGAAAGTGATCCATAATCGCAAACGGAGGTCTCATTCAAAATGCCGTCAACAAGTATATTGCTTGAAATTGCTCGGAAGTTTTGTCTGTTGTTACTACATATTGATCATTTCATTAATTAGCTCAATTGGCAACTTGTTGGAAACTTCATTGCTACGCGCCGTTCTATCGTAGCAAGTCCAAGTTACAAGCCCTTCGCAATGATGCATTGATGAAGCTCAATGACCATGACAACTAGAGTAGATACATTACATATGAAGAAGTTTATCCTCGAGGATGGAAAGATTGAGACGAAAGACTCTTTTGGTTGTTGAACGTCTTTTGAGGAGTGTTTTCGGATTTAAATGTACTGCTATTGATAAATACATCCGACAAAGTGCGATCTCTTTTTGAGGAGTGTTTTCGGATTTAAATGTACTGCTATTGATAAATACATCCGACAAAGTGCGATCTCTTTAACAAATGTATCTAGATCAACAACAATTCAGCCATACATTTGGTGAATCCAGCTGGACTTCGCCCTGTTCATGGACAGGTCCGACGAACGTGTCCGCAGATATTATACCTGATCTATCCTTGCCAATTCCTTTTTCTTTTCCATCTCCACCAATCATATATGCATGTGTCCAGATAATTTGATAGGCTGTGGTGTCAGCTAGAAGCATATCTGAAGACGATTCTTCAGTTAACTATGTCATTTCAAACACTTGCCGGTTCAGCTGATCCAACGGTCCACGGGACTCCTCAAGTTACTTTCGTCGCCCACCGTTAGACCTATCTTTCCGTTAGAATCACTGTTCATGTTCCTGTTGTTACCGCGAGGCGTTCACCTACTTAACAGCTCCTAAGGGACGAACCCTAAACTCATATGGCTCCACCGATAGCAATACATATCCCAGATCGGGGTCTCTTTCCTTGATAATTCCCAAAATTCGTCCATATAATCTCTTCCTCTGTACTCGTAGACTATCTAGGATCTGACAAATTGGTAATCAGAGCAGTGGTTCCTCCGTAGCTTCCGATTGGATCAAAATTTTCCACGAGAGGTTAGAACACCCACCCAATTCCCACCCTGATGTCGTGATGATGGTGTTTGGCGGCGATTGAGGCGCACGGTGAGGGCGTACCTTCACTGACGCGTCAGGCGGCGGCGGATCCAGGGCGGTGCTAGAGGCAGTGATCGTTTGGGTACAGATCAGTAGCGCGGAGTGGTTGTGCTGGATCCCCTCCAGCAAGATAAAATCCCACGTCCTTCGCTGATCCGTGTACCTTGATGGCGTGTAGCTTTGGCGGCGGCAGGATCTGGATTTAAGAGGTTGGTTGCCGCATCTGTGGTAGTAAAATCCCCCCTCTCTTCTCTGGATCAAGGAGATGGGACGTGCTAAGGCAATCGATGAGGCCGATTTGCAGGAGGTGTTATCTTTGCGGGATGATTTTGGCGCTTTGCAACAACACAGTGCATCCATGCGGAATGAAGTGTCCAAGTTACAGGAAGATGTCCAGTCTATCAGTTCCAAGCAAGGAGAGATTGCTCTGCAAGTTCGAGGGACTGAAAAGGCTATGTTAGATCTGGGAAAGCAGTTATCCACTATGAGTTCGGTCTTACAAAAACTATTTGGCTCCATCTGGTTCAGGAACAGCGACTGAGAAACAACCTGAAGTGGAAACTGTTGTGAGATCACCTACACTGCTACAGCATCAGCAGGAAAGACCACCTAGCAGAACTGAACAATTGAGGCAACAACTGGAAGCTGAGAAAGAGAAAACCAGACAACTAGAAGAGTTACACATGCAGAGACTACCTCCAATCCGAACTGGTAGAACTACAACACCTCCTAGTTATGCACTTCAACATAATTTAGAAACAACAAGTGCAATTGGTACCCCAGTCACTCAGAGAAGAGGAGGACACACACCTGCATTTCAGTAGTACCAGCAGCCAACCAGAGTCAGGCAATTGTGGCAAGGTTACTTCAGAACCTATGAGCAAGATATGCAAGCACAATTTATGAAAGCAATGACAAAAGGCCCTAGGATGGATTTTCCTAGATTCTCTGATGAAGACCCTGTAGGGTGGATTCGACAGTGCAACAAATACTTCCAAATGGCAGGAGCACCTGAGGAGTATAAAGTTTCACTGTCAGAAATGTATATGACAGGGGATGCTGATGTGTGGCTCAGAAGATCTGGACTACTCAAGCAACAGTTGTCATGGCAGGAGTTTGGGAAAGAAATTATCAAGAGATTTTCTTCCCAAGGCTCCTATGACCCCACTGAGCAGTTCACCTCTCTGAAACAAGGCAGCAACACTGTGTCAGAGTACCCCAAATCATTTGAAGATTTAATGGCTGAACTTCACGAGGAAAATCCTACATTATCTGAACTGTGGTTTGTGAGATGCTATGTTAATGGGTTGAGAGAGGGAATTAAGTACCAACTGAGAGTTTTAAGACCAACCTCACTAACTGATGCTTATTGTTTAGCCAAGGATACTGAACCCTGTCATCCTCCTCCTATGTTTCATAACAAGAAAACTACAATCCCTTATAACAAATATTAGCAGAAAAATGCAGTGCCTACAGCAACAAAACAAGTGCTCAATACTACAACAATACTAGCTACTAGTAACACAAAGAACACTGAAAATATGAACAACAACATTCAGAGAAGTAGAAAAGTTGGTGAGTGTTGGAGATGTGGAGATAAATGGTTTCATGGCCACAAGTGCACTTTAGTCCCTAATGTGCATATGATGCAACAAGAAGTGGAAGAAACTGGTCCATATGAAGCTAAGGCTGATCAACAAGAAATGTCAGAGGAAGGAACAGAGCAAAAAGAGCTAGCAATGTTTATCTCTGCACGTGCTATGGGCCAACAGTTGGCTGTACAATCCCCTACACTGATTGTGTATGTGAATGGAAAAAGAGCAGTAGCACTATTGGATTCAGGAAGTTCAACTTCTTTTATCAGTGAACAGTTTGCCATTAAATCCAATTGCCACTTGCTACCTGTCAGACCTAGAAAAATTTATGTGGCTGGAGGAGGTTTACTGCTTTCTGCTGCTGTAGTTCCCAATTGTGCTTTTCAGCTAGCCAAATTGAAATTGGAACATTCTTTCAGAATTCTCAATCTCCCTAGTCATGATATGATTTTAGGTCATTGTTCAAAATATCTTCTGATTCGGCGATTTATCGTTCGATTTATCGCTACTCTTGGAGTGACCGATAAGATTATGGCTTATCTTCACCATTTATCATTTGGACCGAGTTATCGTTATGATAAGCGATTTATCGGGAATCTACCGATAAATCGGGCCTATTTATAGCACTATGTTTGCAAAAACTATGTTGATTTGCATTTTGTGGACCTTGTATGCAATATGTACCGTTGTCCTATTTTGTTTGTCATTATATGAGGATTCAAAGGCTAGGAATCAAGGTAACACTTCTGTCCAATACTTTTTGGGTGTTGAATATAACATATTTCAGTGTTGGGAACCTGGGATTTGAATTTTTTTGCCGATTAATAGTCGACCGGTAAAATCGATTAATCGACCAATTTTTGATTAATCTCTAAACCCCAGCTGACCGAGACACTAACGATAAACGATATCCTCAACTTGTTTTAGGTTATGATTGGTTTTCCAGAGTAAGCCCTCTTTCTTTTGATGTGCCCCATAATCAGTTCAGCTTTATTGTACAAGGCAAAACAACCATAACTACAGCAGTCTACAACTCTAGTGAAGAAATTTTAGAGATACCAGCAGAGCAAGTAACAAAGTTACTGGACAAAGGTGTACAGGCTTTTCTTCTCCAAATTCACAATATAGTGGCCCAAACTCCTGATAAGCACTGTATCCCTGCTGCAATAAGCAATCTGTCAGTGGAATATGAGGATGTTTTTGCTGAGCTAACAACACTACCTCCATAGAGAGAATTGGATCATAAAATTGTACTATTGCCAGGAACTGATCCACCTCATGTTAGACCTTACAGAGTACCTCATCACCAGAAGGAGGAAATGGAGAAGCAAATAAAACATCTTTTTGACAATAATCTGATCAGGCATAGCCAAAGCCCCTATGCAGCCCCTGTTCTGTTAGTTAAAAAGAAGGACAGTACTATGAGACTTTGCACAGATTTCAGAAAGTTGAACACCGTGACAGTAAATAACAAATTTCCCATACCATTAATTGATGATTTACTGGATGAGTTGCATGGAGCAAAGGTGTTCTCTAAGATTGACTTAAGGTCAGGTTACCACCAGATCAGAATGGACCCAGCAGATATCCATAAAACAACATTTAGAACCTTTCTGGGACATTATGAATATCCGGTGATGCCCTTTAGATTGTCAAATGCACCAGGCACTTTTTAGCCCTCGTGAATTTCTTATTTGCTAAATACAACAGAAAGTTTGTTCTGGTATTTTTTTTGATGACATCCTTGTATTTAGCACTACTCTCGAAGAGCATGTGGAGCATTTGAAACAAGTATTGCAAATATTGAGAGAAAATCAGTTGTATGCAAAAATCTCAAAATGTGCATTTCCAGTTCCTCAGTTGGAGTACTTGGGACATGTAGTTTCTGGTGAAGGTTTAGCTACTGAACCTAGCAAGATTAAAGCAATAGCTGAGTGGCCCACACCTTCTGATGTCACTACATCGAGAAGTTTCTTGGGTCTGGCAGGATACTACAGGAGATTCATAAAAGATTATGGAACAATTTGCAGGCCATTGCATGATGCTCTCAAAAAAGGGAAATTCCTGTGGACAGTGGAACAAGATAAAGCTTTCAGCAAACTACATCAAGCCTTGATCACAACTCCTCCAATTCTTGCTCTACCCAACTTCCATGCCCCTTTCATACTGGAAACAGATGCTTCTAGTTATGTCATTGGGGTTGTTCTTATGCAAGGGGGCAGACCACTGACATATTATACCTATTCACTTTGTCCAAGAAATGCTGCCTTATCTACATATGAGAAAGAAGCTTTAGCAATCTTGGAAGCTCTAAAGAAGTGGAGACACTATTTACTTGGAAGCTCTGTGATCATCAAAACTGATCGGCAATCATTGAAGTTCATTACTGATCAAAAGATTACTGGAGGAGTGCAACACAAACTTATGATGAAATTATTGGAGTTTAATTTAACAATACAATACAAAAAGGGCAGCACTAACAAAGTGGTTGATGCTTTATCCAGAGTGCTACCAAAGTGCATGTCTATGTCAACTGTCACTCTAGAGTGGGCAAAGGAATTACTCACCAGTTACCAAAATGATCCAACCACCAAGAAGTTACATGAAAAGTTGTTGTTGCAATCCCCTGAGGACACATCTGAATATTCCATACATGCAGGTATTATCAGATTTAAGGGAAAGATTCTGGTAGGCAATGATACGAAGTTGAAAGAGAGGCTAATTGCTGCCTTACATAATTCTCCTATGGGGGGAAACTCAGGAATGAGGGCCACATATCACATAGTAAAGGGAATTTTCTATTAGCCAGGTCTTAAACAAGTGGTAGAGAAATTCATAGCTACTTGTCCCATCTGTAAGAGAGCAAAGCATGAGAATTGCTTACAACCAGGATTATTAGATCCTCTACCAGTAGTTGATATGGCATGGCAGCATATTTCTATGGATTAAGGTCTCCCAAATTCTCAAGGAAAGGATGTGATACTTGTGGTGGTAGATAGGTTCACAAAATACTCTCACTTCATACCCCTTTCACATCCTTATACAGTTCAGAGTGTTGCTCAAGCATTTGTGGTTAACATAGTCAAATTACATGGACCACCCACACTCATTATCTCTGATAGAGACATGATATTTACAAGCCAACTATGGAGAGATATCTTTGTTGCTTATAAGAGTGAATTGATATACAATTCAGCATACCATCCACAAACTAATGGTCAAACAGAAAGGATAAATCAGTGCTTGGAAACTTATTTGAGGTGTATGACTACACAAGAGCCAAAGAAGTGGTTAGCATGGTTACCATTACCTGAATATTGGTACAACACCACTTATCATACAACATTGAAGATGAGTCCTTATCAAGCTCTATATGGGTTTCCTCCTCCTCTTATTGCTGAACTAGCAATACCTGGACCTGATAATGAGGAAGCCCAGGATTTCTTGACAGCAAAGCAGAACATGTTGGACTAGTTGAAAGAAAATCTACTTCAAGCTCGAAATAGAATGAAGAAGTATGCAGATCTCAAGAGAGTGGGAAGGCAATTTGAAGTTGGAGATTTGGTCTATCTCAAGATGGCACCTTACAGATTGGCAGCTTTTGGTTTCAGAGGAGCACTAAAACTCCAAAACAAATATTATGGCCCATTCTTGGTTATCCAGAAGATCGGTAACAGTGCATACAAGTTACAATTCCCAGCTGATGTGCAAATGCACCCGGTTTTCCATGTGAGCCAGTTGAAGAAGCATTTGGGTAAGAAATCTATTCCTAGTCCACACCTCCCTATGGTGAATGCAGATGGCACCATCAAAACTGAACCAGCTCTAGTTCTGGAAGTCAGACAAATACCTTGCAAAAATGTTTCTTTGGTGCAGTGGTTGATTCAGTGGGAAAACCTGGCACCGGACAATGCTACTTGGGAAGATGCTGAGTTCATTAAACACACATTCCCTACATTCTTCAGGAACACTACTGCAACTTGGCGGACCACGAACACAACGCCGCGAGGACACGACGGCTCTTCAGGAGGGGGTAATGTTAGGTAGAAGCATATCTGAAGATGATTCTTCAGTTAACTGTGTCATTTTAAACACTTGCCGGTTCAGCTAATCCAACGGTCCACGGGACTCCTCAAGTTACTTTCGTCGCCCACCGTTAGATCTATCTTTCCGTTAGAATCACTGTTCACGTTCCTGTTGTTACCGCGAGGCGTTCACCTACTTAACAGCTCCTAAGGGACGAACCCTAAACTCATATGGCTCCGCCGATAGCAATACATATCCCAGATCGGGGTCTCTTTCCTTGATAATTCCCAAAATTCGTCCATATAATCTCTTGCTCTGTACTCGTAGACTATCTAGGATCTGACATGCGGGTTTAGAGCTGACCTTCTCCAAACGTTACCACGGATAAACGGGGCACCAAATTAGTACAATTGAAAATGCTCATCTAAAGGGGCAGCAACAGCCAAAAGAGTTACAAATGGCAAAAGCCAAGACGCATTCAGAATCTGGGCCAATTACTCACAAAAGATACAACAGTCTGGCCAGTGCCTGAAAACCCTAATGCCAACAGCTCAAAGAGCTCCGCTCAATACACCACCAATGTCCCAAACTGCGAGGCATTCGATTCGACCTTGCAATCCCTGTGCCGCTGTCCCAAACTGCTTCCTCCATCTGCTGCCGCTGTCACGAACCGATGCACCTAGAACGAGATCTCGCTGGGCGCGTGGAATGTCCGTCCGCGGCAGATCGCCTCCAGGTTTTCTCCGGCATAGGAGCTGAGAGGAGAAACCTCGACGCCTACGAGAAAAGGGGTCATGAGAAAGGTGGCCATCACAATCTGTTGTGTCTTGCAATGCCTGAGTTGTGATTTAGTGCGGCAAGTTTTCAGGGTACAGGCAAACGTGAGGAATTACCTGTCATGTACAAAGGCACAGAATGGGTCAGGAAGCCGCCAGCAGCGACTACCCATCTGCTGTGGAGTCGGAGCAGCATCAGTTTGGCGCTATCCGGGGTGTCGTACGCTGAGCCATTCGCGTTCTTCACTGGAGCAAATTCCTCTTCACGTAGCACCTGGATTTTCAGATATGCACCAGTGAGCATCTCAAGCTTTTAAACCCAAAGAAAATGGCGGAACAGAAGAAGAGGGAACATAATGGAAATCAAACCTCAAAAAGTGTCGTGGACGGGGAGTAATTGAATGCATCGAATATGAACTGCTCAAGCTTCAGGCCCATTGTATACCCATGAATCGAGGGTATCTTCTTCTGTGCAAGATGATACCTGGCCACCGAATTCCAAATGTCAGGTGCTGCAACAGAACAATAATTTATGCTAGAGCATGTCAATTGCCAAGTAAAATTACTTGCCATGACATGCCTAGGAGATCCTTAAATCACAAGCTGTAGATATAACACTCTTGCTCTCCCAGAAAGATTAAGAGACATAAGCAGCAAGTAGGTAAAAAACTACTACTATAAAACCAGACTCAGGGTTTGGAAGAGGAGGCAAACATAATATGATTTCAGAATCCAAACAAGATACAGAAACACTCACACACTGTCCTTTTCAAGGCTGTTCGCGACTTGATTCAGAAATTCCAAACTGAACATATGCAAGCATACCTGCAAAGAAACAAAGGAATATGTTAGTTTTATGTGTCACAGTTATTGAGGGAAGGAGGGAGCGACAAACCAATGATAGAAATATACATTGCTCCAACAATAACGAAGGCGTCCTGTTGATTGGTTAATTTCAGTAGTCATAGCCGCATCCATTTCACTATACTCGACCACGGAAAGAGGCCCACCACGACCTCTTTGAACAAATACTCCAACATTCTCTTGTGGATAAGCCTGTTAAGGATATGACACTATCAACAAAGTGCCCAGTATGCTAAAAATGAAAATTGCCAAAAAAAAAACAAGTGATGAACCATGAGAATTTCTTTTTGCGAGCTCGAAAGATATTTGACCTTACCTTCCTAACAACCTTCGCGGCAGAAGATACACCCTTTTCTATAAAGTACCCTAGGAACGTTGGATCTGCAACACGAACCTGCGCATAAGACATCGATTAGCGAATGAGAAGGTGCGGAAATCAGGTAACACCTCAAAAGCGCATGTCCTCACCAATACGTTATCAACTCCGTAGCAATCTACATACTTTACACCCCGTGAAGACATATCGTCAAGCAACTTCTTAGACTTCAGAGCTGTGAGATGTTACAGTTGTAAAAACTAAGCATCAGTATCTAATAGTGGGTAAAATACAACTACTGCAAGATGCATAATAACATCTATGGGAGATTACCGGCATAAACTCCCCCATTTCCATCAGGTGCCTTGGCTACCTGGTTTAAGAAGATCATGTAAGAAATCCAACCATTTAGCATTGCAGATATGCAGTATCAAAGCAGCTTTGCAGGCATCAAATTTGCATTTAAACTCTCAGATCACACACCATGAGTAAAACTTAGAAAACAAATTGCTATAAACTGTAACTTTGCGTCCTGGCCATAAATAGTAGGATGGATCATGAATGAAAAGTTAACGTAAGAGAAGATGCAACACGCTACCTTGTATGGCGTCTCCATAATAAATCTGCCATCATCAGAAACACATGGAAGAGTGCCTTGTTGGAAAAAGGTCACCTGCCAAGAAGATATCAACGTTTCAAGCCTAGCTATTAAAGATAACTCTAACTATTGGATTCGACAGTATGCACATGTTTGTTGAATTCCCATGAATATTCAACGCAAAGGAAAACTCTGTACTTGTTCTTACCTGGTCAGCCTCTAAGCCAAAATATTTACGGCTTTCAAAGAATTTGCGTGTGACATCATCAGTAAAGGGGCTGGTCATTATGTACCAGTGGATTGGTAAAGTATTTCTTGGACCTGCAAATTATTTTCAAATCAAGGGTAAGGACGTGAAGTGAAGCAAAGGACAAAGAAAAATCTACAAGCTTGTGATTAAAAGATATTACTATCACTGGACTGAGCAGCCAGCTTTTGAATGCACAAAATGCGTTCCGCTTGGAGTTGGAAAAGTGATTTCCCGGATGGAAGTCCAATACCTGGAAGGCCAACATGAGGTGTCAAGAGAAAAGCACAATGATCAATATAATATAAGGAGATCAGAATTATCAGGAAATGCAATTCCATACTAGTATGGATGAACAAAGATGCCACGCTGGATATAGTAAGTACATCCATTTCCTTTTGATCAGGAGAGAATGCATAACAGTGATGTACAAATTTATGACATGTGAAATCTACCACTATGGAATTATCAGCAAAAATGGATGAACAAAGATGTACGGATGAACAGTAGTATGGATGAACAAAGATGCCACACTGGAGTAAGTACATCCAATCCCTTCTTCTACAATTTACAACATGTGAAATCTGCCGCTATGGAATAAAGAATTGTGCCAAGAACTACAAACATCACTATGGTGTACTATTTTTTAGTTTTAAAAGAAGAGCATACCACTGCACATATGCAGTCAACTACTAACATACAAGGACTCAGATGGGATCGACTTACTGAAACACCCCTTAGGATCTGAGCTACCAAGCCGAGTCCCCTACACACAAGGCACAACACGAAAAGAAATTAGATCATCATAAGCATAATGCTACCGAATGGGCGGTAGAGACTACAGAGATTGCAGTATCAGAAAACAGGACTGGGGGGATTGTATTTCATCAGATTACCTGACCACCAGCCAAAAGGACAACGGCCAGCTTCCCCTCGGAGATGGCTCTCAGCCCCTTCTTCCACCACCGTTCTTTGTCCTCCGGAGACCTCTCCTCCACCCTCGACACGCTGGATTCCGGCACGGGCTCGGCGGGCGCCAGATAGCCTCCTGTGCTTAGCAAGATCACCATATTAGCTAAGAATGCTGATCAAAGGTACACATTGCACAGTGTTCTTCTTCACCGGAATGATGGCAACTTGTTCAAATGAAGGAACTCTGACCTTGTGATCCCATAGAGCGTCGAATGATCCGGTCAATCCTCGAAAGATCCAGACTCTGCAATACAGTTAGTACGCACATTTCCGTCAGTATTCAGTTGGTGTCAAAATGGCAAACAGATGCTGCAAATTTCGATTGAGGTCAGGCAACACCACAATCGAAATGTGCAGCATCTGCAACTGATGTAGATTTGCATTGCTGCTCAAATCCTCATCTTCTACCCCAC
This sequence comes from Triticum aestivum, assembly GCF_018294505.1. NCBI lineage: Eukaryota > Viridiplantae > Streptophyta > Magnoliopsida > Poales > Poaceae > Triticum > Triticum aestivum. The sequence continues at coordinate 644,040,767 of NC_057798.1, read as the reverse complement.
GAATCTCAGCAGCACTTTCTACTCGAAATCAAACCAATCCAGCTCTGCGTGCAGAATTCCAGCCCACGACCAAATCGACAAGCATAATTCCAACACAAAACCGAAATCTTTCTTTCATGATTAACAATCCCGATGCAGAAAGTAACTTGTTATGCCGAAAAAACCCTCCGCCGACACTCCCTGCGCGAGGAAACAGAAATCCCAGCGCAAGAAAGCCAAATCCGGCCATGAAATCCTGCCGGGAGAGGGCCAAAAGGAGCAGCGCATTGGGGGCCGGTCGGTCTCACCTCGATGTCCCGGACGAGGAGGTCGCGGTCCTCGGGCGAGAGCTCGTCCCAGAGCGCGAAGGCGCCCTCCTGGCCGTAGTCCTTCATCCGCTCCAGCAGCTCCTGCGGCGGCGCCGCCCCCCACCTCCCGACCGGGCCCACCGGCGCCACCGACCCCACCATCATCTCCTTCATCCGCTCGTCCTCCTCCTCCTCGCCGCGGCGGCAGCACGCAAGAAGCAGCGGGCGACGGTGGCGAGGCGAGGGAGATTATGAGCAGGCAGAGCGGAGCAGCGGGCGGTGGCGAGGCTAGAGATCCGTGATTGGGTAATGATCCGCTGTGCCTATGGCCAGGCCAAAAGAGCCAGCTCGGATTGTTCGCCGGTGCGTGCGTGGGCGTGGGCCGCGTAGGTAGCGTGGTGGTGGTGCCGGTGCGTGTGCCGCCGCGCGAGGTGAGGTTATATACCGCGCCCGCTGCGGTGCGGTGCGGTGCGCTGCAGGTGTCTCCTCCCTGGCTTTTGGATCGGAGCAGGTTGCGAACGTACGGAGTACTACAAGGGAAGGGGAGAAGAAGCTACGCAGGATGCCATGGCAACCACGCCATTTGGATGTTTACGGCGAATAATCAATCTACTTGGCTCATAATTTTACTCCCTCATATATAGGAATATAAGTATTTTTTACGGCGAATAATCAACATGTCCATGTCGATGTAATTATTATCACCCTGCAAAATTCCTTTAAAACAAATGATTTTTATCATTTATACCACTACTTGTGTCTCACTACTCAACTTTGTCATTAAAAGTTTCAATTGCTCAAAAATGCCATCGCTCCATTAGGCGCTTGCTCAAAAATGTCATTAAACACTAGGTGAAAGCACATTTACCATTTTATATGACCAATACACATCCACCCACATGTCAGCTCTCCCTCTATCTCACTATGATTAAGTATGGGTCCCATTTGATCCCCAGTAGCGTTTTTATTTCCTCCTAAAAGTATTTGCTTGCTTACTCGTGAATAGTTAGGCCCACACTTATCATTGTGAGATAGATGAAGCTGACATGCAGATCTAGAGGTATTTTCATCATATAACATGGTCAACAGGTTTGACCTGATTATAACGGTGTCTAATGACATTTTTGAGCGAACATCTAACGGTGCAATGGCCTTTTTAGGTCTCTAATGGCATTTTTGAGCAAGTGTTTTATAAACTGGTGGTATTTTTTAGCAGTTGTAAATTCTAATGGTAAAACTGAGTAGTGTGACACAACTAGTGGCACAAATGATAAAAACCCTAAAACAAAGATCACCCCCAAAATTTTGTTCAATTCATCCATCTATTACATGAATAATAGCTGTGGGAGGAGGGGGGAAAGGGATGGCTCCTTGCCTCTACCATAGCGCTGTCAGTTTATCAGGGTTAATGCTGTAGTAAAACATTGTGGTTTATTCTAAATGAAATCGGGGAGAGCTCTCTTTGTCAAATTTTTTTACATGAATAACAAAGGGACAATTGCATTTTTGTCCCTAGTTGATTTCTACCCACGGGTTTTGCCCTTACTTTTCGAGCCTGCTCAGTTTTGCCCTTACTTTTTCCATCGAGGTCGTCCAAATGCCCTTCTGTCACGGCTCCGTCCGGTCAATGCCGTTTGACCACGGCGGTGCGTCGTTTTGGACATTTTTACCCCTGTTAAAAATACACACACACACTCTCTCTCTCTTACATGCGGGACCCGTTGAGAAAAAGACAAAAGAAAAAACGGACTATCTCCTACCTCACCGGAGTGCGTCTCACGGTCGGCGGTCGGCGGGGCTCCGTAAGGGCCGCGGGGGAGCGGTCGGGAGGCCGGGACTCGCACGGGGAGATCCCCATGTATACGATGGAGAGGTAAGGGAGGCCAGGAAGGTTCGGAAGCGAGGGGACGGAGCTCGGTGGCGACGGCCGGAGCACGGGCTACGCAGGGGAGGTATGTCCAGGTCAAGGAACACAATAGGGAGGCGCCAGAAGCTTTGTGGGGACGTCCTGAAGCCCATGATGTGCGCTAAGACGGCGGGGGCTTGAAGGATATGGAGATCGAGCGGCGACGACCGGCAATCGGAGGTGGGGAAGATGATGACCAAGTCAGCGATTCCAGCCTTCCTTCGTTGATTCGCTTCGCGGAGATACTCATGGAGTGGCTGTGAACCTCTGAGACACCTTATTGGGGGCATCGGGAAGCAGTTGGCCACGCGGGCGACCAACGTGCCTGAAGTTCCGGCGAGATCCCCCTCCTGGATGTGCACACGCGCGCCCTCCTAAGGTTCATCGGCTGGGCCACGCGTGCGACCCACGGTTCCCATGCTCCTCCCGGCAGCCTCGCGCGAAGTTCTATGGCCGCACCCTGAGCTCCGGTGGCGCCTCGCCGGCTGCGCTCGTAGTGGTTCCGGTGGTGCCTCGTGGCCCGCGCTACACGTCCGCCCTGCGGATCCCGTGCGCCTCCAGCGCGCGAGGTTCCACGCCCGCAGGTCGAGCTTCGGCGAGCTCCCACGATTGGTCATGCACGCCGCCGTTGGCCATATGCGAGCCGACATCGTGTCCTTGTCATGGTTTTGCCAGCCCAATTAGTTTAGGCTGATAGCCCAATGCCAAGTGGGCCCGTTAGTGTTAGGTGTTTAGTTTAGTTAGTAGGGGTTAATAGTCCACTGCCAAGTGGGCCTCCGCTAGTATTAGGTTAGTTGTTTAAATTAGTCAGCTCAGAAAAGTTGCTCAAAAAAGCTAGCTCAAAAAAAAGTTGTTTAAATTAGTTCTAGCATTAGCATGGCCCAGTTTCAATGACATGTGGACCCCAACCCTTAGGTTGACTAGTCTTTGTTGACTGAAGCATCAAGACAGGGGCACAAATGTCCAAAATGGCGCTCCGCCGTGGTCAAACGACGTTGACCGGACGAAGCCATGACGGAAGGGCATTCGGAGGACCTCGGAGAAAAAACTAAGGGCAAAACTGAGCAGACTCAAAAAGTAAGGGCAAAACCCGTGGGTAGGAACCAACTAGGGATAAAAATGCAATTGTCCCAATAACAAAGGAGTGTGGCACTTTCTCCTCAATTTTAGGTCATGTCAGCTGACTTTTTTATTTAGCCGTCTTCTCCTCCTCCAAGAAAAAGTTAGGGTAAGTGCCTCTCATCGGCGGCGGTGCAGGTTCGCCTCGTCTCCAGTGGCCCTAGGGCCATGGAGGCGCGGTGGATCGTGGCAAGGACCGACGGGAGGGCTTCGTTTTTAGTCTTTTTTTTCAATCTTGCTAGGGTTTGTGTCCGGCTCAGGAAGGCGAGACAGCGGCATCTCCTTGAAGATGGAATAAAGGTCTCCCCGCCTAGCCGCTGTTCAGGTGGTGCGTCTAGCATCGTTGGTGGGCGTGTGGAGGTGTGTGTATGTCTCCGACAGATCTATCTTTGGTGGATTTGCTCAGATCTTGTCGTTGTTCGTCTACGTTCATGTGTCTTCGGTTTGGATCCTTCCGATCTACGTTATTTTTCATCGGCGGCGGTTGCTGTTCTGGGGTGCTGGTCCTATGGGGCCTTAGCACGACGATTTCCGAACTGTCTACTATAGCAAGTTGTGCCCAACTCCGGTGATGGAGGGGCGACGACGGCGGCGCGCCTTCGGCTCGCTTCAGTGATTGTAGTCGTCACTAGGTGGTCTATGGATTTGGATGTAATTTTTATTTCTGATGTTCGTTGTACTATCATGATTGAAGATGAATAGATTGGAAGTTTTCACGCAAAAAGAAAAAAAGAAAGGAACTTTTAATATCCATTTGGTATAAAGTGATATCATGGTGATTGACATAAGCAAGTAAGATACGAATGGACTCAAGTCTAGCAACGGGGGTATATGTCTCACCATAGTCCATACCTTCGACTTGAGTGTAGCCTTGAGCAACGAGACGAGCCTTGTTGCGTACAACTTGTCAATCTTCATCTTGCTTATTCCGGAACACCCATTTAGTACCAATGATGTTTTGGTCGTCCTTGGGCTTCTCAACCAAGGTCCACACTTGGTTCCTTTCGAAGTTGTGGAGCTCTTCATCCATAGCATTTATCCAATCCGGATCCTCAAGGGCTTCTTCTACCTTCATAGGTTCAATGCTAGAGATGAATGAGTAATGTTCACAAAAGTTAGCCAAACGAGATTTAGAGCAAGTGATTCTTCCATTGTTTATGTCGTCAAGAATTTGCTCAACGAGATGATTCTTTGAGACTCTTGCTCTAACTCGTGAGAGCTTTTGCTTGGGTTATGGTGGAACATCCTCATCATCATCTCCTTCTTCATTGTTGTTGGCGTCGTCGTTCGCTTATGGAGGTGGAGAAGGAGGTCGAGGTGGATCATCTTGATGTACTTCCTCATTTCCTTCGTCTTGACGTGTTCTACTTGTGGATGCCTCCATGTCAACTTGTGGTTCACCTTGATGTGAAGTAGAAGCTTCCACTTGAATGGACGAAGTGCTCTCCTTCACCCCCGTTGGGCGAATCTTGCCAATAGATAAATCTTGAATTACTTCCGAAGGGTCTTTGTCTCCGGTGAGTAGCTCGTATGCCGTTTTACCAAGAAGCTTGTGAAATAGTCGATTTGTAGCATGACAAGCTGTCTCAACTGCTTCCGCCCAAAAGTGACTGGCATCTTATATTCATCAAGCATCGTGCTTGCCATCTCAATAAAAGTCTAGTTCTTCCTCTCAACAACTCCATTTTGTTGATGTGTGTACGCAGCTGAACTCAAGTGAAATCCCTTCTTCGCCAAGAAAGGTATCCACATTGGCGTTCTTGAACTCTATTCCATTATCACTTCAAACCTTCTTGATCTTCAATTCAAATTGATTTTGGGCCTTCTTGGGGAAGTTCTTGAAGATCTTTTGAACCTGCAATTTGTCGTCAAGAAAGAACACTCAAGTAAATCTAGAAAAATCATCAACAATGACCAAACTGAAAGAGTTACCACCAAGGCTCTTATATGCATTGGGACCAAAGAGATCCATGTGAAGCAACTCAAGTGGTCTTCTTGTGGTCATGGTGTTCTTCACGGGATGACTTCCTCCAACTTGTTTTCCTGCTTGATAAGCACTACAAAGTCGATCCTTATCAAATATAACATCTTTAACACCAAGGATATGATCACCTTTAATGAGTTTATCAAGATTTCCCATGCCAACATGTCCTAGTCTTCTATGCCATAACCTAGAAGATTTAGTGATTAAACAAGTATGAGGTTTGGCTCTCTTAGTGAAATCAACAATGTATAGACCACCTCTATGAATAGCGGAAAGACCATATCATGATTATCTTGACGGAACACTTGGTAATCTACTTTGGTAAATAGAACATTGAAACCAAAATCGGCTAGTCTAGATATGGAAAGAAGATTGTAACCAACATATTCAACGAGCATAACATTTTGAATAGAGCTATCATTGGATATGGCCACCTTATCAAGGACAAGTACCTTACCATTGGAGTTGTTTCCAAAAGTTACGTACTTGCATGGACCATCATCTTTGGCAAGCTCACGGAACATGTCTTTGTCTCCGGTCATGTGATCGGTGCATCCACTATCAAGAATCCACTCTTTTCTCCGGCCATATAGTCACGAAGATTTGCCATGAGACTAAGATTTCTCATAGTCTCCACATAGTCAATATTACTTTCTTCGTCTTCATCATAATAACCATGCTCACATCACCCTCATCATCATGCATATAATCATCACCTAGGTCAAGTGATTCGTTAGATTTATGATCATGACAATGTGCAAGTTTAATAATTCTAATTGTCTCTATGATGATGCTACTAATAGTTCCAACATCACCCTTGGCACGCATAATATCACGGAGCTCAAAAAAGCATTTGTCAAACTTGGGATCAGTAGGATTCATTTTATGGAAAGCAATGGACTTTTGAAGAATTTCATTCAGATTTTCCAAATAATAATTTGTAAAGCATTCCTCAAGATAATTCCATATAGAGTATGCGCATTCAAAGGTAGGCAAGCAAACAAGCACATTTCTAGGCAATCCTCTAATGATAAGATCAATAGTCCTAAGATTTCGAACCATGTCAAGATACTCATGGGGGGTTAGGATGCAAGGGGTCAATAGGAGGCACATAGGGGCTAAGAATATACTTGCTCAAATTATATTCATTGAAGATCTCAAGCATTTCGTTTTTCCATGAACCGTATAACTCCCCATCAAGAATAGGTACTCTATGTCTAATACTCCCGAACGTAGACTCATCCATCTTCCTCCAATGGCGATTAAAACAAAGCAATGGAGATCAATGCTTTGATACCAATTGAAAGGATCGAGAAGAGGGGTCTAGAGGGGGGTGATTAGACCCTTAACAAGTGAAAGTGGCAGTTTTTTAATTCTTCAAGTTAAGGTTGAGTTTAGCATAAGTTAAAGAGCATCCCATACATCTCAAGCATGCATGACAAGAGTATAGGTAGCGGAAAGAGTAAAGCATGCAATTTGCAAGAAAGTAAAGGGATGGGATTGGAATGTGCAAATGTAATGGAGACACGAAGATTTTTGGCGTGGTTCCGATATGTGGTGCTATCGTACGTCCATGTTGATGGAGACTTCAACTCACAAAGGGTAACGACTGCGCAAGTCCACGGAGGGCTCCACCCACGAAGGGTCCACAGAGAAGCAACCTTGTCTATCCCACCATGGCCATCCACTACAAAAAAAGACACATCCATGACATTTTAGGCCGAACGGAAAAAAATTCAGTCATACTTATGACACTTCTATGACGCTAATTGTGACAAAACCCGGTATCATCATAGATGTGGTGGGCTCCTACTTCTATGACAAAAAATCATGACAGAAAATGGGTTTTCATCCTGGGCGGGCCGGAGACGCAGCTGCATGACATTCTTTGGGTCGTTCATGACGGAAAAACCGTGGTAGAAGCAAGGACGAGGAAAATATCAGGGTGTTCCCAGTTTTGGTGGGTGGTCGGGGCCGAGTGATGCACGGAGGTTTGCGCGTTTCTCTCGTACACGCACGCATGTGGGTGCAAGGTGTTGGGCTCTAACTGAACCCAAGCGAGGCGTTCGCCTACTAAACCCGAGCGATTGCACTGCAGGCAATGCGTTACTGAACCCGAGGGATCGATCGATGGCTGTTAACTGAACCCGATCGAGTGATTCCTTCACTACTAATACTAACTGAAGCCGATCGATGC
>NC_057798.1:643974740-644032963 GCF_018294505.1 Triticum aestivum | reverse complement strand
GGATGAACGGTTCCCGGTGGGGGTTGGATGAACAGGACCCCGTGGTGTTGCCGCTGGATGAATGGACCCCGATCGATCGAGCCGGTTGGGCGTGGATGAACAGGACCCTGTGGAGGGCTGGATGAATAGGACCCCATGGAGGGAAGGTTGAACAGTAGCCGGTGGAGGGCTGGATGAACAGTAGCCTGTGGAGGGGTGGTTGAACAGGACCCCATGGAGATGGCTGGTTGAACAATAGCCGATGGAGGAGTGCACGGTGGAGGCTGGATGAACAGGAGCCCGTAGATGAACATTCGAAGGTGGAGGCTGGAGGAGGTCAACGGTGGATGAACAGTAGCCCGTGAAGGCTAGAGGAGGTCGACGATGGAGATGAACAGTATCCCATGGAGTCCGTTTTGTGATACGCCACACCCCTCCCGATGAATAGGACCCCCGCTTCGACCGTAGCGCTCGAACACAAGTCAGTTTCCTCCGTTTTGCGGTACGCCGCACCCCTCCTGGCAACAGGACCCCGTTTCGACCGTAGGAGGTCCAACAGAAGTCCGTTTCCTCTGTTTTGCAGTATGCCAGACCCCTCCCGATAAACAGGATCCCGTTTTGACCGTGGTCGATCGAACAAAAGGTTGTTTCCTCCGTTCTGCGGTACGCCAGGCCTCGTTTCGATCGGCTATTCCGTCCAAGCCGGTTGGCTCCCGATGAACACGACGTATTCTATTGCCTCCCGATGAACATGACGCATTCTGTTGCCTCCTCATGAACCTGACGACGATGCAGTTTCTCCGTTCCGACCCAGCCATGTACACGAGCTCTGGCCATACATATGCCGAGTAGGCGTTCGAGACCCTGCCCGTATGTACGTACATGGCCGTATTTACTTTCTTGGATCCTGGCCGTTGTACGTATGTGTACATGCTATGTGCGCGCCTCTACTACGACCCGTGCGCGCCTCTACTACGACACGTGCGCTCCTCTACATTGACCCGTGCACGCCTCTACTACGACACGTGCACGCCTCTACATCGACCAGTATGTACGTACACATTCGTGACCAGAATGACAACGCTACGTACGCTTCAATCAGGTGGGTCCCGACTGTCAGAAACTTCCTTGTGTGCGAAGATATAGCTGGTGGGTCCCAGCAGTCAGGGGGGAATCATTTTTTTGCCCATAATATGGACGCACTTCCTTGCGTGCGAAGATGTAGCTGGTGGGTCCCAATAGTCAGGGAGGAAACGTTTTTTTTTTGCAAAATATGGTCGCCCATCTGGTGGGTCCCTACTGTCAGGTGGAGGAATCATTATTTTTTGCGTAATAAGGAGGCACTTCCTTGATGCGACCATGGACCCAGCTGTCAGCCTCTCCACGTATAGTACTCTTCCAAATGGAAGTCGTTCATTGACCACATTGACCAGGCTGCGCCGAGAGCACCAAGTCGGTGGACGACGGTGAGGCCTAGGAAGGGGACGACACGGAGCCGGGGAAGACGTGGCAGTGGATGCCCACACGAAGAGGAGTACGAGGGTTCATTGGTTCGGCTGTGGTGTGAGGCTGTCGTCGCCGCATGGCCAGACCAGTGGGGGGAATAGTAGGGGGCAGTGAGGCCTCCGCGGCAGCATAGCCGATCACGGAAGGCAGGAGCATGCAGCACGACCGGCGCTACTTTAGGTGGTTGGAGCAAGAAGACCAGAGGTTGAAGAAGCACTACGGTCGTTGGATGGACATCGTACAGTCACTAGAGCTAGAATCGTTCATATTGACTAAGTTGAAAAAGCCCTCCATCCCTATCAACTTAGTAGGCCCACAAGTCAGCCATCCACTATGGTGGGTCCCAGCTAGCAGGGGGGAGTATTCAATTTTTTGTGCGTAATAAGGAGGCACTTCCTTGTGTGCAAAGATATAGCTGGTGGGTCCGAGTTGACAGCAGGGGGAACATTTTTTTCGCGAAATATAGAGGCCCTTCCGGTGGGTCCCAGCTATCAGGTGGAGGAATCATTATTTTGCACATAATAAGGAGGCATTTCCTTATATGGGCCCCTACTGTCAGCCTCTTCCGATGGCTGTTGTGTTGGGTAACACGGTAATTTCAAAATTTTCCTATGATCACGCAAGATCTATCTAGGTGATGCATAGCAACAAGATGGGAGAGTGTGTCCACGTACCCTCGTAGACCAAAAGTAGAAGCATTTCAATAACGTGGTTGATGTAGTCGAACGTCTTCACGATCCAACCGATCCAAGTACCGAACGTACGGCACCTACGCATTCAGCACACATTCAGCTCGATGACGTCCCTCGTGCTCTTGATCCAGTTGAGGACTGAGTTCCGTCAGCATGATGCGTGGTGACGGTGATGATGATGCTACTGGCACATGGCTTCGCCTAAGCACTACGATGGTATGATCGAGGTGTGTAACTGTGGAGGGGGCACGACACACGGTTAAGAGAAACTTGTGTGTCTTTGAGGTGCCCCTGCCCTCGTATATAAAGGAGGGAGGGAGAGAGGCCGGCCCCCTAGGGGCGCGCCAAGTGTATGGAGTCCTACTAGGACTTCCAAGTCCTAGTAGGAATCCTTTCCCTTTTAGGACTAGGAGAGAACGAAAGAGAGAGGGAGTAGGAAAGGGCAAGGGGGGCTGCCCCCTTCCCCTAGTCCAATTCGAACCCATGGGGGGGGGGGGCAACTCCCCTTGGCCTGCCTCCTCTATTTCTCGTACGGCCCAATAAGGCCCATTACTTCTCCCGGTGAATTCCCGTAACTCCCCGGTACTCCGAAAAATACCCGAATCACTCGAAACCTTTCCGAAGTCCGAATATAGCCTTCCAATATATCGATTTTTACGTCTTGACCATTTTGAGACTTATCGTCACGTCTGTGATCTCATCCGGGACTCCGAAAAAACTTCGGTCATCAAAACACATAACTCATAATACATATCGTCATCGAACGTTAAGCGTGCGGACCCTACGGGTTCGAGAACTATGTGGACATGGTCAAGACACATCTCCGATCAATAACCAATAGCGGAACCTAGATGCTCATATTGGCTCCTACATATTCTATGAAGATCTTTATCGGTCAAACCGCATAACAACATACGTTGTTCCCATTTGTCATCGGTATGTTACTTGCCCGAGATTCGATCGTTGGTATCATCATACCTAGTTCAATCTCGTTACCGGAAAGTCTCTTTACTTGTTCCGTAATGCTTCATCCCGCAACTAACTCATTAGTCACACTGCTTGCAAGGCTTATAGTGATGAGCATTACCGAGAGGGCCCAGAGATACCTGTCCGATACACGGAGTGACAAATCCTAATCTTGATCTATGCCAACCCAACAAACACCTTCGGAAACACCTGTAGAGCATCTTTATAATCACCTAGTTACATTGTGACATTTGATAGCACACAAGGTGTTCCTCCGGTATTCAGGAGTTGCATAATCTTATAGTCCGAGGAACGTGTATAAGTCATGAAGAAAGCAGTAGCAACAAAACTGTAACGATCATAATGCTAAGCTAAAGGATGGGTCTTGTCCATCACATCATTCTCCTAATGGTGTGATCCTGTTTATCAAATGACAACACATGTCTATGGTCAGGAAACATAACCATCTTTGATTAACGAGCTAGCCAAGTAGAGGCATACTAGGGACACTCTATTTTGTCTATGTATTCACACATGTACTAAGTTTCTGATTAATACAATTCTAGCATGAATAATAAACATTTATCATGATATAAGGAAATAAACAATAACTTTATTATTGCCTCTAGGGCATATTTCCTTCAGTCTCCCACTTGCACTAGAGTCAATAATCTAGTTCACATCGCCATGTGATTTAACACCAATAATTCACATCTGTATGTGATTAACACCCATAGTTCACATCGCCATGCGACCAACACCCAAAGGGTTTACTAGAATCAATAATCTAGTTCACATTGTTATGTTATTAACACCCAAAGAGTACTAAGGTGTGATCATGTTTTGCTTGTGACAGAAGTTTAGTCAACGAGTCTGTCACATTCAGAGCTGTATGTATTTTGCAAATATTCTATGTCTACAATGCTCTGCATGGAGCTACTCTAGCTAATTGCTCTCACTTTCAATACGTATCCATATTGAGACTTAGAGTCATCTGGATCGGTGTAAAAGCTTGCACTGACGTAACTCTTTACGACAAACTCTTTATCACCTCCATAACCGAGAAATATTTCCTTAGTCCTCACTAAGGATAATTTTGACCGATGTCCAGTGATCTACTATTAGATCACTATTGTACCCCCTTGCCAAACTCATGGCAAGGTGCACAATAGGTCTGGTACACAGCACAACATACTTTATAAAACCTATGACTGTGGCATATGGAATGACTTTCATTCTCTTTCTATCTTCTATCGTGGTTGGGATTTGAGTCTTACTCAACTTTACACCTTGTATTACAGGCAAAAACTTCTTCTTTAACTGATCCATTTTGAACTCTTTCAAAAAGCTTGTCAATGTATGTATTCATTGAAAAATCTTATCAAGCGTCTTGATCTATCTCTATAGATCTTGATGCCCAATATATAAGCAATTTCATCAAGGTCTTTCTTTGAAAAAATCCTTTCAAACTCTCCTTTATGCTTTCAAGAAAATTCTACATCATTTCCGATCAACAATATGTCATTCACATATACTTATCAGAAAGGCTGTAGTGCTCCCACTCACTTTCTTGTAAATACAGGCTTAACCACAAGTGTGTATAAAACTATATGCTTTGATCAACTCATCAAAGCGTATATTCCAACTCCAAGATGCTTGCACCAGTCCATAGATGGATCGCTAGAGCTTGCACACCTTGTTAGTACCTTTAGGATTGACAAAACCTTCTGGTTGCATCATATGCAACTCTTCTTTAAAAAATATCCATTTACGGAATGCAGTTTTGACATCCATTTGCCAGATTTCATAAAATATGGCAACTACTAACATGATTCGGATGGATTTAAGCATCGCTACAGTTGAGAAAATCTCATCGTAGTCAACACCTTGAACTTGTCAAAAACCTTTTGCGACAAGTCGAGCTTTGTAGATAGTAACACTACTATCAGTGTTCGTCTTCCTCTTGACGATCCATTTATTTAATATGGCTTGCCGATCATCGGGCAAGTCCACCAAAGTCCACACTTTGTTCTCATACATGGATCCCATCTCAGATTTGATGGCCTCAAGCCATTTCGCGGAATTTGGGCTCATCATCACTTCCTCATAGTTCATAAGTTCATCATGGTCTAGTAACGTGACTTCCAAAATAGGATTACCCTACCACTTTGGTGCGGACCATACTCTGGAAGACCTACGAGGTTCTGTAGTGATCTGAAGTTTCATGATCATCATCATTAGCTTCCTCACTAATTGGTGTAGGAATCATTGGAACTGATTTCTATGATGAACTACTTCCCAATTCAGGAGAAGGTACAACTACCTCATCAAGTTCTACTTTCCTCCCACTCACTTTTTTCGAGAGAAACTCCTTCTCTAGAAAGGATCCATTCTTAGCAACAAAGATTTTGCCTTCGGATCTATGATAGAAGGTGTACCCAACAGTTTCCTTTGGGTATCCTATGAAGACGCACTTCTCCGATTTGGGTTCGAGCTTATCAGGTTGAAGCTTTTTCACATAAGCATCACAACCCCAAATTTTAAGAAACGACAACTTTGGTTTCTTGCCAAACCAAAGTTCATAAGGCGTCGTCTCAACAGATTTTGATGGTGCCCTATTTAAAGTGAATGTAGTTGTCTCTAATGCATAATCCCAAAATGATAGTGATAAATCGGTAAGAGACATCATAGATCGCACCATATCTAGTAAAGTGCAGTTATGATGTTCGGGCGCACCATTACGCTGTGGTTTTCCAGGTGGCGTGAGTTTTGAAACTATTCCACATTGTTTCAAATGAAGTCCAAACTCGTACCTCAAATATTCTCCTCCATGATTAGATCGTAGAAACTTTATTTTCTTGTTACGATGATTCTCCACTTCACTCTGAAATTCTTTGAAGTTTTCAAATGTTTCAGACTTGTGTTTCATTAAGTAGATATACCCATAACTTCTCAAATCATCTGTGAAGGTCAGAAAATAATGATACACGCCACAAGCATCAACACTCATTAGACCGCATACATCGGTATGTATTATTTCCAATAAGTCACTAGCTCATTCCATTGTTCCGGAGAACAGAGTTTTAGTCATCTTGCCCATAAGGCATGGTTTGCAAGCATCAAATGATTCATAATCAAGTGATTCCAAAAAGTCCATCAGCATGGAGTTTCTTCCTGCGCTTTACACCGATATGACCCAAACGGCAGTGCCACAAATAAGTTGCACTATCATTATCAACTTTGCATCTTTTCGCATCAATACTATGAATATGTGTATTACCATGATCGAGATTCAATAAACCATCAACATTGGGTGTATGACCATAGAAGGTTTTTATTCATGTAAACAGAATAACATTATTCTCTGTCTTAAATGAATAATTGTATTGCAATTAACATGATCTAATCATATTCATGCTCAACACAAACACCAAATAACATTTATTTAGGTTCAACACTAATCCCGAAAGTATATGGAGTGCTCGATGATGATCATATCAATCTTGGAACCACTTCCAACACACATCGTCACTTCATCCTCAACTAGTCTCTATTTATTCTACAACTCCTGTTTCGGGTTACTAATCTTAGCAACCAAACAAGTATCAAATACCCAGGGATTACTACGAGCAGTAGTAAGGTACACATCAATAATATGTATATCAAATATACCTTTATTCATTTTGCCATCCTTCTTATCCGCCAAATATTTGGGGCAATCCCACTTCCAGTCACCATTTCCTTTGTAGTAGAAGCACTCAGTTTCAGGCTTAGGTCCAGCTTTGGGCTTCTTCACGGGAGTGAAAACTTGCTTGCCATTCTTCTTGAAGTTCCATTTCTTTCCTTTTGCCCTTTTCTTGAAACTAGTAGTCTTGTTTAATCATCAACACTTGATGCTTTTTCTTGATTTCTACCTTCGTCGATTTTAGCATCATGAAGAGCTCGGGAATCGTTTTCGTCATCCCTTGCATACTATAGTTCATCACGAAGTTCCTGTAACCTGGTGATGGTGACTAGAGAACTCTGTCAATCACTATCTTATCTGGAAGATTAACTCCCACTTGATTCAAGTGATTGTAGTACCCACACATTCTGAGCACATGCTCACTAGTTGAGCAATTCTCCTCCATTTTTAGGCAAAGTACTTGTCAGAGGTCTCATACCTCTTGACACGAGCATGAGTCTAAAATACCAATTTCAGCTCTTGGAACATCTGATATACTCTGTGACATTTCAAAAACATTTTTGAAGTTCCGGTTCTAAGCCGTAAAGCATGGTGCACTAAACTATCAAGTAGTCATCATATTGAGCTAGCCAAACATTCATAACGTCTGCATCTGCTCCTGCAATAGGTCTGTCACAGTGCATCAAGGACATAATTCTTCTGTGCAGCAATAAGGATGCACCTCAGATCATGGACCCAGTCCGCATCATTGCTACTATCATCTTTCAACTTAGTTTTCTCTAGGAACATATAAAAACATAGGGAAACTATAACGTGAGCTATTGATCTACAACATAATTTGCAAAATACTATCAGGACTAAGTTCATGATAAATTAAAGTTCAATTAATCATATTACTTAAGAAGTCCCACTTAGATAGACATCCCTCTAGTCATCTAAATGATCACGTGATCCAAATCAACTAAACCATGTCCGATCATCATGTGAGATGGAGTAGTTTTCAATGGTGAACATCGCTATGTTGATCATATCTACTATATGATTCACGCTCGACCTTTCGGTCCCCAGTGTTCCGAGGCCATAGCTGCATATGCTAGGCTCGTCAAGTTTAACCCGAGTATTCTGCGTATGCAAAACTGGCTTGCACCCGTTGTATGTGAATGTAGAGCTTATCACACCCGATCATCACATGGTGTCTCAGCACGAAGAACTGTCGCAACAGTGCATACTCAGGGAGAACACTTATACCTTGAAATTCTAGTAAGGGCTCATCTTATAATGCTACCGCCGAACTAAGCAACATAAGAATATAAAAGATAAACATCACATGCAATCAAAATATGTGACATGATGTGGCCATCATCATCTTGTGCCTTTGATATCCATCTCCAAAATACCATCATGATCTCCATCATCACTGGCATGACACCATGATCTCCATCATCTTGATCTTTATCAACGTGTCATCACATGGTCGTCTCGCCAACTATTGCTTTTGCAACTATTGCTATTGCATAGCGATAAAGTAAAGCAATTATATGGCGCTTGCATCATATGCAATTAAGAGACAACCATAAGGCTCCTGCCAGTTGCCGGTAACTTTAACAAAACATGATCATCTCATACAACACATCATGTCTTGACCATATCACATCATAATATGCCCTGCAAAAACAAGTTATACGTCCTCCACTTTGTTGTTACAAGTTTTACGTGGCTGCTACGGGCTTCTTAGCAAGAACCTTTCTTACCTACACATCAAAACCACAACGATTTTTTGTCAAGTGTGCTGTTTTAACCTTCAACAAGGATTGGGCGTAGTCAAACTCAATTCAACTAAAGTCTCGTGTAAGCGTACGCGTAATGTCGGTCTGAGCCGCTTCATTCAGCAATACCACCGAATCAAAGTATGACATGCTGGTAAGCAGTATGACTATTATCGCCCACAACTCTTTGTGTTCTAATCGTGCATATAACATCTACGCATAGACCTGACTCTGATGCCACTGTTGGGTAACGCGGTAATTTCAAAAATTTCCTACGATCACGCAAGATCTATCTAGGCGATGCATAGCAACGAGAGGGGAGAGTGTGTCCACGTACCCTCGTAGACCAAAAACGGAAGCGTTTCAATAACGCGGTTGGTGTAGTCGAACGTCTTCGCGATCCAACCGATCCAAGTACCGAACGTACGACACCTCCGCGTTCAGCACACGTTCAGCTTGATGACGTCCCTCGTGCTCTTGATCCAGTTGAGGAGGAGGGTGAGTTCCGTCAGTACGACGGTGTGGCGACGGTGATGATGATGCTACCAGCGCAGGGCTTCACCTAAGCACTACGATGGTATGATCGAGGTGTGTAACTGTGGAGGGGGCACCACACACGATTAACACAAACTTGTGTGTCCCTCTGCCCCCGTATATAAAGGAGGGAGGGAGAGAGGTTGGCCCCCTAGGGGCGCGCCAAGTGTATGGAGTCCTACTAGGACTTCCAAGTCCTAGTAGGAATCCTTTCCCTTTTAGGAGTAGGAGAGAAGGAAAGAGAGAGGGAATAGGAAAGGGCAAGGGGGGCCGCCCCCTTCCCCTAGTCCAATTCGGACCCATGGGGGGGCACCTCCCCTTGGCCTGCCTCCTCTATTTCCCGCATGGCCCATTACTTCTCCCGATGAATTCCCATAACTCCCCGGTACTCCGAGAAATACCCGAATCACTTGGAACTTTTCCGATGTCCGAATATAGCCTTCCAATATATCGATCTTTACATCTCTACCATTTCGAGACTCCTCGTCATGTTCGTGATCTCATCCGGGACTCCGAACAAACTTCGGTCATCAAAACACATAACTCATAATACATATCGTCATCGAACGTTAAGCATGCAGACCCTACGGGTTCGAGAACTATGTAGACATGATCGAGACACATCTCCGATCAATGACCAATAGCGGAACCTGGATGCTCATATTGGCTCCTACATATTCTATGAAGATCTTTATCGGTCAAACTGCATAACAACATATGTTGTTCCCTTTGTCATCGGTATGTTACTTGCGCGAGATTCGATTGTCGGTATCATCATACCTAGTTCAATCTCGTTACTGGCAAGCCTCTTTACTCGTTCCGTAATGCTTCATCCTGCAACTAACTCATTAGTCACATTGCTTGCAAGGCTTATAGTGATGAGCATTACCGAGAGGGCCCAGAGATACATCTCTGATACGGAGTGACAAATCCTAATCTTGATCTATGCCAACCCAACAAACACCTTCGGAGACACCACCCAGTTACGTTGTGACATTTGATAGCACACAAGGTGTTCCTCCAGTATTCGGGAGTTGCATAATCTCATAGTCTGAGGAACGTGTATAAGTCATGAAGAAAGTAGTAGCAATGAAAGTGTAATGATCATAATGCTAAGTTAACGGATGGGTCTTGTACATCACATCATTTTCCTAATGATGCGATCCCGTTTTATCAAATGACAACACATGTATATGGTCAAGAAACATAACCATCTTTGATTAACGAGCTAGTCAAGTAGAGGCATACTAGGGACACTCTATTTTGTCTATGTATTCATACATGTACTAAGTTTCCGGTTAATTCAATTCTAGCATGAATAATAAACATTTATCATGATATAAGAAAATAAATAATAACTTTATTATTGCCGCTAGGGCATATTTCCTTCATGTTGTTTGTTGATCATGTTGACCTCGCTGCGCCGAGAGCACAAACACGATGGACGAGGACGAGGCCCAGGAAGGGAATGACCCGGAGCTGCTGAAGCCACCACAGCTGATGCCCATGCTGAGGGGAGTACGAGTGCTGATTGGTCGGCTGCAGGGTGAGGCTGACATCGCCAGAAAATAATAGGATGTGTGGATGGGTAGAGGGCTGGCCTGGCGGCAGCACAGCCAGCCACGGGAGGAGGGAGCATGCAGTCCATCCAGCGCTGGTTTGGGCGGCTGGAGCAGGAAGATCAGAGATTGAAGAAGCACAGCGGCCGTTCGATGGACATTCAACAGTCACTGCTCTGTGTTGAATAAGTTGACAAAGCCTTGCATACGCGTCAAAATTTTTTTAGGACAACATCATCGTCAACCTAGTAGGTCGGGGAGTGAGGACTGCTAGCTAGGACCCGAGGCGGCTCCTGCGACTAGGCGGGCGCTAGGGTTTCCCCCGCTCCCCTCCCGCCGCCGCCGACCCTCCCACCGTCGCCGGCCGTCGGCCTCGCCCCCCGCCTCCGCCCCCCTTCCGCCCTTCCCTTCCTTCGTCTAGTCCACCTCGTGCCACCTCCCCGGGAGGTGGCCGGGGCGGAGCTCGCGCCCCTCGCCCGCAGGTCCCCTCCTCCCCCGTCTCCCCCGCCGCAGTCGGCGGGTGCCCCCGATGCTGGCCCGGGTGGTGCCGGTGGCGGCGGGCCCTCTAGTCCCCGCACGCGCGTGCTCCCTTCCCAGGGCAGGGAGGCGGCGGCGGTGCAGCCCGGCTTGGCTGCGGTCCGGCGGCCCTGCGACGGTGGCCGGCGGCAGGCGTGGTGACGACACAGCTCCTTGGCGGTGGGACGGCTTGGCGGTGCTGGGTGGCCGTCGACGCGGCCCCGGCCCAGATCTGGGCCCGACGGGCCCCACCCGGGCCCTAGCGGGCCGGCCCCCCGGCGTGGTCTCGTTGTATGCGGCGCGATGAGGAGGAGGAGCGGCTCGGACATGGGGCGTCGGCGCCGACAGCGTGCCGGTAGCAGCGTGAAGGCGGGAGCTTTACGGGCCCACGAGGGCTCGGCCGAGCCTGTGGGCCTACGGTCATGGTGTGCTCCTGCTATTGCGTCCGGACGGCTACCGTCGCTGACGGTGGAGGTGGGGCCCTCCCACATGCCGATGGTAATGATGCCCTAGTCCCGGCTCTGATTCTCTGTCGTGATGTCCTCACTTCGTGGTGTCGTGGTGAGACGGCGTGGAGGCCTCATGACCGCGTTGGCGCAGGGTGGTGGTTGGTTTGGTGGCAAGATCCGGAGCGCCCGAGGTGCGGCTTGGGATCGGGGGAAACCCCTGTCGGCGTGGCCGACTCCGGCGTGGTGGCGCCTGTGGGTGCCACCTGACCTTCCGGGAGGGCGTCGGGGGCTACCCTTCCTCTCGCATCGTCGTGTACCAGGGGAAACCCTTGGCAGCAGCGTCGTCATCGTCGCGTTCCTTCTTGGAGGTGTTGATTGGTGCCGACGCTTCAGGGTCTTGGAGCCTAGTGGATGAGCCCGGTGGGTGCAGCGATTGCGAGGCTTCTTCGTTTTTGTTGATCCGCCGTTGTCGGCATTTGTTTCTTTTGTTCTTTCTCTGTTGTTTCTTTTGGGCGTGACTGTGCTGCTTCCGCCCCAGCACCTATCCCTGTATGGTTCGGTTGGTTGCTTTGTATACAAAGCGGGGGGAAACCCTTTTTCGGTAACCTAGTAGGCCCAGAAGTCAGCCTCCAAATCTGTGGAAAATAGTGTACAACCCATTAGCCATTATTTTCAATAATTTATAGCCCATTTGCTAATTCTTAAGGATATTTGAAGCCCATATTCTTTTTATTAGCATTACAGACCATATATTCTGGGCACTGCTAAAAAATTCAACGAATTTTTGCATATTTCAGTGGGGTCCGAACTCTTTTAATCACGAAATTTTCAGTCGCGTTAAAAATATTGTTTAAAAAATTATATCAAAAAAAATTCAAAAAAAATTCTCCACAAAAAAATGAATGAAATTTAAAATCTTAACTAGCAAGATGCCCGTTCGTTGCACGGAACATGAAGATGCATTTGTATGAGTAGTTTATCATGTGGGATAAAAGATGATATTTTAATGTAATTGCGAGTTGGCTTTGGTTTTTATAAGAGTAGAGAGTAGAGAAATCCAGGAAAAAAAAAGATATTTTAATGTAATTGCCGGTTGGCTTTGGTTTAAAAATTTACAGCCCATTTCTTACAACTTATAGCCCATTTTCTGGGGAAGCCCATTTCTACTACTTACATCCCTCCTCGTCTTGAAAGATTTGCAGCCCAACAGGGCTAAGAAAAGCAAGTAGGCCTCGGTTTTGGTATTCTCCAAAAAAAAAAGAACTGGGCTAGCCATTTTTAGAAAGAAAAAAATATATCAACTGGGCTCGTCATGTGCTTAAATAAAAGCGTAAGCGTGGGCTAGACGAGCCACATCCCCCACACAACGTGCAGTTGAGCTCCTTCTCTGAAACTAAAAAACAACTGGGCGAGCTGCTGGGTCCCTGGTGTTATCCGCTCATTGTGTAATTTTCTCGTTTATTGACTACATTGACAATGGCGTGGGACCTAGTTGTCAAAAAATTAGGAGGAAGTATTTTTTGGCTTGTAATAACGAGGCACCTGCTTGCGTAATGCAATGACCCTGGTGGGTCCCTATTGTCAGCCTCTCCATGTACAGTCATCTCCTAATTCCTCTTGGTTGTTGACCATGTTGACAACACCAGACGGCGGCGGGCACAATGAGCAAACCAAGGCGGAGAACAACGGCGAGGCCTCGGACGGGAACGAATAGCAGTCATGGAAGATGTAGCAGTGTAGTGGCAGGTGGAGGGGTACGAGGGCAACAACATGCAACTCAAGCTTACAAATGGTACAAAAAGCTCAAGGATTAATTGTTCATCAAATTTTTAGACAAAACCTAGATTGAACATGGCAGTAACATCTAACCCAACCACTCTTTTTTGTAGTCACAAACAAATGGATCGGTCTGATCCATAAAATCAACATCCTGTGCAAAAAAAATTTATTTCAGGATGACTACAACTTGTTGTAAATAGAAGCCGAGCACATTTAGAAGCCCATTTGTCCACCTGAAACTTCTTTTTTTTTCTGTTCAACGTGTCCGTCCGTGAGAAATATCTTGCAGTAAAACTTAAGCCTCATGGACAATAGTAACCTCACATTCAACAGGAAGAATGTGACAAAGCTTCTGGTTGCCTGGTTGGATGCATATCCTTCCATCGTTATTGTCCTCAAACGAATGTCATGAGAACTGAGAAAAACCTGGTGCTTATTACGCCACCGATTGGTTCTATGTTTTGCTCCATGTGGTTGTGCCTAAGTAGACATGAAGATTGAAAACAGTTAAGGTCCGAAAAAAGAGTATGTCGAAAGAACGACAATTGAACTGTTAATTCTAGTACAATATATACGGGCTTTCAATGTGCATGAAATCATCACCTCTCTATATAAATTCTCCAGAGATCGAAAGCATCGCAGCAAGCCAATAATTATGCTCAGATCAAAACTAAACATTCTGATATATAAGATCTTGATAGAATCCAGCAGCATTGATAGGCTATTAATGGACGAACTCTTCATTGAGCATACAACATAATATTAGTACCCAAAGTGTACTCCAAGATGATATAAAACTTATGCGCACAAATGAAAAATGCAGCTTATGATTACAAATGTGTAGATGGTAATATACGGTACCTGACAAAGTGAGGAGCCAAACACCAACTTCTTGTGATCATTAAATGGGTAACGAATTTCACCCAAGGTCTCTAGTTTGGGTGCAGAGACGACAATTATTTGTGAAGGTCTATAACAATCATAAAGGAGCAACCTTTGAAGTGAAGGGGCATCTTCGATGATGAGCCGCTGTCCTTCAAAACAAATTCCAATGCTTTTAAGGTGAGGTGACTTTATTTGGAGACAACTAATAGGGATTTCTATTCCCAAAACAATCAGCAAGTGCTCCAGGGCAGGGCAACTGGGGTGGATGATGCTGTGCAGTGAGGCCTCCGACAAATAAACCACCACAAGCGAAAGTTTTTTTAGCAGTGGGAGTCGAAGCATTTGTACCAGATCGATTGGTAGATGGAACCGGGCGAAGGTGGCGGTGTGGAGAGAGGAGGAAAACCGCGAGATGGACAACGGTGGTGTGGGCACGAATTCTTGGTGTGTTCGTGGTATGAAACTTTTGTGGTAATGGTACAACTCAAATTGCTGGAGTTTTCCGAATTCAGGGGATGTCAGCCAAGCGTCCACCGTGCCGGGTATGGATAGCAGGTAGCATGTCGAGATGCAGAGGTGTTGAACGGGGCCCTGCTGGTGATAGGAGACGATGGCTCTGAGGAGATAAAATTCAGGAAGGACAGATATCTGACGACAGTCGAGATTGAGGGGCGCGATGTGTCATAGAGGGTGCCGCCGAGTTGAGAGGACTTGTGTGCGGCAGCAATCCTTGGTGGGGAGAAGTGAGATGATCTCCTTAAGGATGGCGTCCGGGAGATCGCTGATGTGGTCCATCGAAGATTCTACCGGTTCCTCAGATCCGGGTGTTGGGGGCGGGGGGGCTCGCCGCTTCTCCCCATGCTGCCAGGTGCGGGATATACAACCGGCGTTGCTGCTAGTGGGAGCCTCATCTTCTTGGCTCTAGGGCCAGCCGACTCCATTTTCTTGTGGGCGTCGCGCCAAGCTCACGGGTTTGAGCAGAGTAGCTAGAGACGAGCCTAGTGGCAATGCGAGTGGGAAAGAAGGAGGGCTGGGGATTTCTGTAGGAGTGGAAGAAGAGGAGCAGGTGTTTTCTATACGAGTGAGGAAGAAGGTGAGCGGGGGTTTTCTGGACGAGTGAGGAAGATTGGGGAGCCGGGGGAATTGGGGGGAGACAGAAGCGGGAGAGCGAGTTGTTCATGTTTATAAGGCCCGCTGCACTAACTACTCGCTTTTTCCCAAGAATCGCTCTCTTCTTTTGCGTTGCTGCATTGGAGCTGGCGCATGGACTTGGCTGACTGTCCATGCATGCAGGATGCATGTGCCTGCCAGCCACTGCATGCGCCTGGTTTGTGATTAGGCCTATTTAATAGGGTGGTTCTGGAGTAAATTAAGGAGATTTATTTTCTCTGTGTGCATCTTCTTGGTCTTAGCAATTGACTCATGGGCCTAATAAACCCGGACGGAGGGAGTATAAGTGGAAGCGAGGAGGATGGAGGGTTTTTCTGGGATCGCCCCTTCTTCAAGAAATATGGGCTTCTCCTCGCAAAAAACAAAAACAAATGGGATTTAAGATGGATAGGCTTTTGCATCGGCCCAGTCGGCTGCCCATGTTTCGTATTACATGGCTTTGTGCTAGAGGCATCCCGAGACACTCTCCAGCTTATTGCCCATTCGAAAGAAAAAAAGAGACGCCTCCAACTTATGGCTACTCATCGGTAACCTTTTTCAACTTGGCATCCACCAAATTAGAGTATGTGGTACTGGATGCAGACACTCACATTAAACAAAGCTTCAAAAGATACGGTATGCATACTAACATTCAAAAGAACAAAAGTTCAGCATGTTTATGCATCTCAATGATTCACCATACTATAACCAATACAAAGTTATGAGAAGGTGTGGAAATAAAGAAAATCGGTCGATGCTTCTCTGAGCAAAGGGCCTCCCTGCGCACGCATTAATTTCCTGGGCATGCTTGTTTCTTCTCAATGTTGCGAGCACTTTGAGCATGTTGGCAACTCCACAACTAGCTAGCTGCCTCATCTTGTAATTAATGCTGACACATTTGCAGCAAACGCATGAGGCAATAGAGATGACTCAACATGAGTCCATATTGTGCAGTTCCCCTGAAATCATCTTCATTGTCCTGAATCTGAAAAGATAGGAAAACAATAGCTATACTTAAACGGTGTTGCAGAACAGTAGCACATATCAATAGCTCGGCATGACGAAACACGATCATCTAGATGAAGGGGATACTGACCTGCCTGAGGAAGATTATATATAATTTCATAAGTCCTTGGTTGATTTCCACCTTCGGCTGCACTGCTTGTTTGCTCCTCCACACATGACAGGATTGTTCCGCACTGCAATCAGCAAGTCAACATACGAATAATCTTATTTCATCTTGCGGTGGTCATTGTACCTTGTTACAAATGTAGGAATACCTGGAGCACCATGAGGTTAGCTGACAGCAGGTAGATGCAGCCATATAAATTTTGTGCGGTGCTACCAAAATTGAGGTTTGTATCCCTTCCTGTTATGAGAATTCTTCTTGAAGTTGGTAGAATGTGATGGCTTGTTCTTTGCATCAAACTTGCCTTTCCCCTGAGATTTGTTCTTGTTGTTTTGGGGCTGGTTGGGCCAAAAGTTCTTCTCGTGTACCATGTGGGCACTAGAAGCTCCCTCAGCATCCCGAGCACGTGTGTCTTTTGATCTCGCCTTCTCTTCAAAATCAAGAGTGCTAATGATATCCGAAACAGAAAACTCATGTCTCTTGTTTTTCAGAGAAGTAGCAAAATCATTCCACGAAGGTGGAAGCTTGGCAATGATGGTCCCAACAACAAATTTGTCCGGCAACACACACTTAAAGTACTCAAGTTCCTTAGCGAGTGACTGTATCTCATGAGTCTGCTAAACAACAGAGTGCTCATCAGTCATCTTGTAGTCATAGAATTGCTCCATGACGTACAACTCGTTGCCAGCACCTGAGGCCCCAAACGTGGCCTTGAGTGCAGCCCATATGTCTTTGCCGCTGTCAAATGACATATATGAATCCACAATGGAATCGTCAAGAACACTCAGCAGGGTGGCTTTGAAGAGGGTATCCATGTTCTCAAAAGCTTCCTGCTGTGTAGGATTAAGATCGCCCTCAGGCTTACCCTTAGTGGCGTCATAGCAGTACATGATCTGAAACCAATATACTGCTCTTGTGCGCCACCTTTTATATTGCCCCCCCCTTAAAATTAGGCGGCTTCAAAAGCGCAGCAAAACCACTCAGAGTAAATTGCCTATAATCAGGTTTTTGGATTGGATTGTTGAATATATGAGCAATTTACTATGAGATTTAATCTGAATCAACAGTAAATAGATCATGACAACAATTACAAAGATCAAAGTAATGATGTGGACTAAACTAGGAGGACAGAATCACATACTGTACAATGGGAGGAGAACCGCTGTGGTTGATGTTGTCACTCATGTCGTTGATGAAGAGGTTATCGAGGTCGGGGAAGAAGGTTGTCGTTGAGGAAGTCGTCACTGGCAGCAATCACAAGAGTGTGCTCCCCAAAAACCTGATCGCCTCTCTCCCATACAGGATTACGAAAGGCGGTGTTCAGAGGATTGTTGTCCCTTCTCGTGGTGCATGCCAGAAGGACGGTCGGAGAAGAATTGCATGGCGGTGCTAAGATCTGGAACGGTGTGAAACCATATGATACATCAGTGGCTAGGGTAGAGCATGTTAGGTCGGTCGTGTGAGTAAGACCAAGTATAATAGTAGGCCATTGGCCCAAACCCCACGTCCAAGTCAATAATAGCCCCACCAAGGTTTGTCTCAAAAAAGGCTGAGTAATTAAGGCGTCTGTTAATTATTAGTTAATGACTTAAAATAAATTTTCCGACCAACAAAAATATAGACCACGTGGATAGCTTTTGTCCTTAGACAGGCTCATTCTCGAAGAGCGCGCGTGTAGGTTTCCTATTATCATTCTCATGCAAATGCTAGAATAGATCACATTATAAAGTGGTGCAACTCACACCTACCTAGCAGTATGGGACTAAACTTTAGTCCCACTCACACCACACTTAGAGCATGGTTAATAGTATAGCCAACATCCGGCTATATGAAGTTGATACATCATCTAGAACCAACCTAATAGCCTGCTAGTACAATAGTTAGTCCCTTTAGTATAATACTATATCATTAATAATGGCCCCATCTTTTGTCTCACAAAGTATGTTGGAGCTCCTGCTACAACCGGCTACAAGTTTACAACCCGCTTCTCTTCTCTCTCCTCTTCTCTCTCCTTCAACTAAGCACAAATACTATATTTAAATCCTTATAGCTTGCTTATGTCATCTAATTGTAGTACTTGCTCTAAAGTTACTCTCCACAATGTAGTCTGAAATGCCGGGCGTGCAACGGGTGGTGCCCTCGATCGCCGTGCCGCTTCAACGATGGAAGTAGTGAGAGGTTGCGTCGCCCTGACTTGCCATCAATGTGGAGCGGCGGGCTCAGCTGACACCGGGCGGGAAGCGCGCGCGGGAGGGGGGAGGGGTTTTTGTTGGGCCAAGAAGGTGAGAAGCCAACTTGGGATAGGTCCGGACGGGAAATATCATGTGATCCCATACTCACTAGTAGTTTCATGCATATGACACTAGTCTATGTTACTACTCCCTCCTTTCCGGTTTATAGAGATGTTTAGAGTAACATAGTAATATGTTACAGTATAAGTTACTCCCCACTATGACCAGCCTTGGACTCTCCTAGTGCTCCACCATGTATAGCTGCTAAGCCTGCCACGTAGGCATAAAATATGATGTGGCAAGTTAATTAAGAAGAGAGAGACTAGTTTGGTGACCCCAGGAAGAAACGGTGGAAAGAAAGTTTTGAGTCTATAGCTAATTAAATGAAGCAAGCTTAGTAACAACAAACTAAGCACCTATGCATTGGAGACTTGAGTTGCTAAGCCATTTAATGCACTTAGCAACTCATCTAAGCACATCTAAGTACTTAGCACTTAGCACCCCCTTGACTGTGGACCTTGACGGTGTACGTCACCTTGTGTCCAGATCTGAGATGCCACATGTACCAGATGAATGACTCCAAGCTCGACCACCGTGATGCAAGAGGTGCGAGCCGAGGAACATGGTTGGAGATACCCCCCTTAGACTAGCCATAATGGGTAGTGATGTCTACTACACAACCTTCTTCTTGTAGATGTTGTTGGTCCTGCAAGTGCATAGGTTTGTAGGACAGTAGCAATTTTCCCTCAAGTGGATGACCTAACGTTTATCAATCCGTAGGAGGCGTAGGATGAAGATGGTCTCTCTCAAAAAACCCTGCAACCAAATAACAAAGAGTCTCTTGTGTCCCCAACACACCCAATACAATGGTAAATTGTATAGGTGCACTAGTTCGGCGAAGAGATGGTGATAAAAGTGCAAAATAGATAGTAGATATAGGTTTTTGTAATCTGAAATTATAAAAACAGCAAGGTAGCAAGCGATAAAAGTGAGCGTAAACGGTATTGCAATGGTAGGAAAAAAGGCCTAGGGTTCATACTTTCACTAGTGCAAGTTCTCTCAACACTAATAACATAGATAGATCATATAACAAGCCCTCAACATGCAACAAAGAGTCCCTCCAAAGCCACTAATAGCGGAGAACAAACGTAGAGATTATGGTAGGGTACGAAACCACCTCAAAGTTATACTTTCGGATCGATCTATTAAAGAGTCCGTACTAGAATAACACCTTAAGACACAAATCAACCAAAACCCTAATGTCACCTAGATACTCCATTGTCACCTCAAGTATCTGTGGGCATGATTATACGATATGCATCACACAATATCAGATTCATCCAACCAACATAAAGTACTTCAAAGAGTGCCCCAAAGTTTCTACCGGAGAGTCAAGAACGTGTGCCAACCCCTATGCATAGGTTCATGGGCGGAACCCGCAAGTTGGTCACCAAAACATACATCAAGTAGCACATGATATCCCATTGTCACCATAGATAAACACGACAAGACATACATCAAGTGTTCTCATAAAAGACTCAATCCGATAAGATGACTTCAAAGGGGAAACTCAATTCATCACAAGAGAGTAGAGGGGGAGAAACATCATAAGATCCAACTATAATAGCAAAGCTCGGGATACATCAAGATCGTGCCATAGAGGGAACACGAGAGAGAACACGAGAGAGAGAGAGAGAGAGAGAGATCAAAAACATAGCTACTTGTACATACCCTCAGCCTCGAGGGTGAACTACTCCCTCCTCGTCATGGATAGCGTCGGGATGATGGAGATGGCCACCGATGAAGGACCCCCCTCCGGCAGGGGGCCGGGAAGGGCACCCGAGAGGTTTTTGGTGGCTACAGAGGTTTGCGGCGGCGGAACTCCCGATCTATCTTGATATTCGATGGTTTTAGGGTACGTAGGCTTATATAGGCAAAATAAGTCGGTCGGGGGGTGCTCGAGGGGTCCACGAGACAGGGGGCCGCGCCCTGTAGGGGGGAGGGGGCGCCCCCTATCTCCTGGGCTCCTCGAGTATCTTCTGACTTGATCTCCATGCCTCCAAGATGATAATCTTCCAAACAATCACGTTGCCGAAGGTTTCATTCCGTTTGGACTCCGTTTGATATTCCTTTTCTTCGAAATACTGAAACAAGCAATAAAACAGCAATATGGGCTGGGCCTCCGGTTAGTAGGTTAGTCCCAAAAATAATATAAAAGTATATAATAAAGCCCATAATCATTCAAAACAGATAATAAAATAGCATGAATGCTTCATAAATTATAGATACGTTGGAGACGTATTAGGTAGTAACATAGACTAGTAGCATGCTCATGTTACTAGTCTATGTTACTACCTCTATAGTAACATATGTGTGGTAACATGCAACACTTCATTTATTAGGCTATAGACACATCTTGCCTTGATATGTGTGATGTTACTACTTTCCCCCCTTTCTTCATTTATTGCTTGCCACATCATCTACTTTATCTAGACATGTGTGATGTTACTACCTATGTTACTCCCACTATGGGTAGTCTCATAATTTTCCTCGTCATCATCTGAGTCCTAGAAGATCTCACCCACATCATCATTAGGCATGCTGCCGCCTTGATAGACAATGTGCACAGAAGGAGTAGAGGCGACTGGGGACGCACCATGTCGTGGGCACTCTGTACGTGCTCGTGTGCGTGCAGCGTGCATGTTTTTCCATCGGTGCTAGCTCTAAGACTAGTCGTTGAGCAACGACGACAAAGAGGTGCTGCAAGAGATGCGTAGGCGCCATTGTGTGCGAGCTTCGACGTAGCACAACGAACCGGACGTCACCGTAGACGGCGCACGCCTCCATGCAACCGAGTGTGTGCGCATGCATGTGTTATTCACATGCATTCTGCGGCCGAGTGTGTGTGCATGCATGTGTTGTGTACATGCGTTGTGTGCTCCATGGTGTGCGCGTATCTGCATGAGTTGGATCAGCATTAGTTAGTGCATTGGAGTGTGTACATGCGTGGCTGCATGCATCTTGTACATGCGTGGCTTGTTGCATGGTTATCAATATAAACTATAAAACATCTTCAACTTAGCATCTTGATGTATCATCTCCAGTGGTTATCGAAGAGTTCATGTTTTTTTATTTGTTTATAGGTGGACAGGTGGAAAAAAACAGGGGAAACATGCAAGGTTCCTTGCATATGCTCCACCATGAGGTTCCTTGCTCCTTCTCAGTCGTCTAGAATCTATGTTCTTCAACTCTCTTTTTTTACATGAGCTTTGTTCATCCTTTTGCCAAGACGCGAGACATCTAGCATCAAGGTGCACGTGTCATGCAAGAAAATGGAGATAATCAGATAAGCAGTGCGTAAGTGATTCATGCACTTCGATGGCACCTACTACGCAATATTTTTTCTCCTCGATTGCACGTGAATAGTGCACGTACTCAACGACGGAGCATGGGATGGTAGCCATGACATGGTCAGCCCTTTTTTTGGAGAGAGTATGTACTAAATAACTTTGATGTGTCCCGTCAACTCACAGAACAACGAGAAGATTGCATACTACGCCTTCTCCCTCGCCAACTTTTGCTTATAAGTGATGGACGTGCAGCAGTTGATTTGGTGTCAGATTGCCAGAAGTACTACTATAGAACCATCATTATTGTTCAACTTCCGGTAGAGGCGAAGAGCCAAGCGCAAGGTCACCTACTAACCTTAGGCTAGGCATAGTGGGAGTAACATAAGTAGGGGTACCTCCTTTTTCAACCACACGCGAATATTGGACGGTAGCAGCACAACAACTGAATCAAAAATCAAAACCAACCAATGAACTACTACTACTAGTGAGTGTTTGCTAGTACGTATCATGTACTCCGTGTGTCCATGTATATAGGGCTTAATGCATTTTCCGAGACTAACTTTGGCCCTGTTTGGATCCATGGGTTAGAGTTAGTTTGAGCTAGTTGGGTCTAAAATAGCCCTAAAGTATCCAAGCATGAGGGTTAAATTGGAGCAAGTTGCACCGAACCCACCAAAAAACTATCCCACCCAAGAGGTGCTAATTGGAGATAGTTCTCATTGGGCCCTGAGGGAGTCCTGGACTAGGGGGTGTCCGGATAGCCGAACTACCATTATCGGCCGGACTCCAAGACTATGAATATACAAGATTGAAGACTTCGTCCCGTGTCCGGATGGGACTTTCCTTGGCGTGGAGGGCAAGCTTGGTGATACGGATATGTAGATCTCCTACCATTGTAACCGACTCTGTGTAACCCTAGCCCTCTCCGGTGTCTATATAAACCGGATGGCTTTAGTCCGTAGGACGAAAACAATCATACCATAGGCTAGCTTCTAGGGTTTAGCCTCCTTGATCTCGTGGTAGATCTACTCTTGTAACACACATCATCAATATTAATCAAGCAGGACGTAGGGTTTTACCTCCATCAAGAGGGCCCGAACCTGGGTAAAACATCGTGTCCCTTGTCTCCTGTTACCATCCGCCTAGACACACAGTTCGGGACCCCCTACCCGAGATCCGCCAGTTTTGACACCGACATTGGTGCTTTCATTGAGAGTTCCTCTGTGCTGTCCCGATCAGGAAGGATGCCTTTTCCCGTCTTTAAAGACGGCGCCATCGTCAAGGGAGCTTTGGCCTCCGGCCAAACTATCCGGCTAGGTGGTTTTCTTATGACCGCCTGTTCTGCCACCGCTCCGACGATGACCTCTCAGATCATCAAAAGCGATCTTCACGTCAGCTCGGAATTCGCCGAGCAGCTAGATCCGATTGAGCTCTCCTCCATAAACGAGCTCTTTGATCGCATCGCCGCCCTGGGAGGCGCTACAGACTACGATCAAATTGGTCTTAAAACCGATCTAAGAGAAATTAACTCTCCCCAGGCTACCCACCACGTTGTTGTGGTAGAGGAACAATGCGGCGACTCTTCTTCTATGTTGAAAACCAGCTATGTCCGGATTCCCGATCCCTCCATACCGGATTCCCGCGGAGGGACGGACATCAAGCAAATACTGAACCTAAAGTCAGGTATCAGACCAGATTCGTTGGAAAGCATCCAACAAACCAAGCTTCCAAATCCGGAAACTTCTTGGCCTTTGAGCCTCAGATCGGGCGGGGTTCCGAACTTAATTCCACCCTCCCACCCAAACATAAGCAATCTATCTCAAATACGGCAAGAGCCCGATGAAACAGTACATCATTACTGGGCCAGATTCCTCCTGGTTATGAATAGGATAAAGGACTACCGTGAAGAAAGCGCGATTTCAATTTTCTGCAACAATTGCACGGACAAGGGAATCATGAACGCCATAAGTCGTCGCGAAGTTACACGCTTTGCCGACCTAGCGACCATTGTACAAAAATACTGTGCGATGGAGAGTGCCCGGAAAACCAAAACTATGTTTTGGGACAATACGGCCCTGAATACAACCCCAGTCCGGAACAAAAGGGTGCGTCATACTCAAGCACCCGGGTTAAAAACCAAAAAGCAAAAACCCCCTAAAGGGCAAGGAACCGTACTGGAGGGATGGCTCAACGGACCCTGCAAAATCCACAGTACGGAGGGCGCCACTCCAACACATAGCCTTCGAGCATGTTGGATACTACGGCAGGTGGCCAAAAGTGGCGAAGGCTTTCTAGCCCAGGGCAACCAACCCAACAGTACCAGTACGGTACTAACAGTCTTCGAGACTTTCGCATCAAATAACATGCGGAAACGAACAATCCGCAGCCTCGCCGAAGTCTACCAAGTAGCAACAACAAATCCATGGAGCGACACGGCTATCACCTTCAATGCCAGCGATGAACCTAAATTCCGAACAGCTCGAGCACCAACCGCATTGGTCCTCAGTCCGATAGTGGACGGCTTTCGTCTTACCAAGGTACTCATGGATGACGGCAGCGGATTAAACCTCATCTACGAGGAAACTCTTCAAAAAATGGAAATTGACTGGGGCCGCATTGAGCGAAGCAGCACAACCTTCAGGGGAATAATCCCTAGTCGAGAAGTACGCTGCACAGGAAAAATTACACTAGACGTAGTGTTCGGCTCGCTGGACAACTACAGGTCCGAAGAGGTCACGTTCCAAGTGGCCCCATTCGGCAGCGGATATCACGCCTTGTTAGGGCGAGAGGCATTCACAATCTTCCAAGCTATACCCCATTACGGGTACATGAAGCTCAAATTGCCCGGGCCCAATGGAATAATCACTCTCGTCAGTGATCCAGATATAGCACTCCGCGCTGAAAATAAGACAGCCGCACTGGCCCTAGAGGCATTATCCGAAGCCCTAGCGGCAGAGGAACTCACTGCACTGCGCTCCACGGTGGATAGGGACGATGTGATACTCCATAAGAGGTCTAAGTCCACCTCTTTTAAACCAACAGACGAAATAGTCAAATTCCAGGTCCATCCAACGGACCCCACAAAGACGGCCTCCATTGGGGCACAATTAAATCTTGATGTAGAAGCCGCACTACGAGAATTCCTTCGGGAAAATTGGGACATTTTCGCCTGGCACCCTTCAGACATGCCAGGAATCCCACGCAGGCTAGCAGAGCACAGCCTAAATATCCTCAAAGGATTCAAGCCAGTCAAACAGGCTCTTCGGTGATTTTCCGAACCCAAAAGACAGACAATGGGAGAGGAGCTAGCCAAACTCTTAGAAGCCGGATTCATCAGAGATATAAAACATCCGGACTGGCTAGCCAACCTGGTAATGGTACCAAAAAAGGACAAATCCTGGCGCCTTTGTGTCGATTTCAAAGACCTTAACAAGGCCTGTCCAAAGGACCCTTTCCCTCTCCCTCGCATCGACCAAATCATCGATGCTACCGCAGGGCACGATTCATTGTGCTTCCTCGACGCATACTCTGGATACCATCAAATCAAGATGGCGGAAAAAGACCAGGCCGCAATAGCATTTATTACTCCATATGGACCATTCTGCTTTAACACAATGCCCTTCGGACTCAAAAACGCCGGCGCAACATATCAGCGCATGATTCAGACATGTCTGGCCACCCAGATCGGCAAAACAGTAGAGGCATACGTAGAAAATGTGGTCGTCAAGACCAAACACGTCGAAACTCTAGTAGACGACTTGAGGGTGACATTCGACAACCTCCGAGCATATGACATTAAGCTCAACCCAGAAAAATGTGTTTTCGGCGTACCAGCCGGAAAGCTCTTGGGCTTCATTGTATTCAGTAGAGGAATTGAAGCAAACCCAGCCAAGATCCGAGCTCTGTCACAATTGGATATCCCAAAAGACCTCAAGCAAATACAAAAACTAACTGGGTGCGTGGCGGCTCTAATCCGCTTCATCTCCCGTTTGGGAGAAAAGGCACTGCCCCTCTATCGCCTCCTCCGGCGCACTGAACATTTCGAATGGATGGATGCTGCCACGGCCGGACTCGAAGAAATAAAGGCCGTATTGGCAACAAATCCGGTCCTGGCCGCGCCCAACCTGGGCGAACCGATGTTGTTATATATCGCAGCAACACATCAAGTTGTCAGTGCGGTACTCGTCGTCGAACGAGAAACAGAAGGGCACAAATTCCCTCTTCAAAAACCAGTGTACTACGTATCCACTGTCTTAACTCCATGCAAGTCCCGGTACCCACACTATCAAAAGATAGCGTATGCAGTGTTCATGGCATCCCGGAAGCTGCGACACTACTTTCAAGAGTGTTCCACAACGGTGGCCTCCGAAGTACCTCTCAACGACATCATAAACAATCGCGATGCGACAGGGAGGATTGCAAAATGGGCCATTGAGCTCTTACCATTTGATATAACCTACAAACCACGGCGAGCTATCAAGTCGCAAGTTCTGGTTGACTTCATCGCCGAATGGACCGAAGCCGAACTCCCTAAAGAGTATGACGCATACTCCAATTGGATCATGCATTTCAACGGCTCCAAAATGTTGGCGGGCTTGGGGGCTGGCGTCATCTTGACGTCCCCAACCGGAGACACAGTCCAATACGTGCTTCAAATAATGTACACGGACTCCAACAATGCAGCCGAATACGAGGCCCTCCTACACGGCCTCCGGATGGCAATCTCCATGGGTATTCAACGCCTAGAGGTGCGTGGGGATTCAAACCTCGCAATATCCCAAGTAAATGGAGACTTTGACGCCAAGGATCCAAAAATGGCAGCCTACCGTAACGCCGTCCTAAAAATGTCATCCCGGTTCGAAGGACTTGAATTACACCATGTAGCCCGGGATAATAACCAGGCAGCAGACGTGTTGGCACGCATCGGCGCGAAACGCGACGCCGTCCCTCCAAACATCTTCCTGGAGCGGCTCTTTAAGCCATCCGTATTATGGGAAGAGGAGTCCGGAACCAACAATCTGGAGCCAACTGCATCACCTAACGCAGAACATTCTGACACAATCGGTGGCTCAGCCATGAAATAACAGATTCAGCCCACGAAATACTGGCAGTAATTGCCCCGTGGACCGAACCATTCCTAGCCTACTTAATCAGGCAGGAACTTCCCGAAGACCAAAATGAGGCCCGCTGCATAGTTTGGCGATCTAAAGCCTACAAGGTCCATGAGGGAGAACTTTATAAGAAAAGCACAACCGGAGTCCTTCAAAGGTGTATCTCTGAAGAGGAAGGGCGAAATCTCCTGGCTGAAATTCACGCTGGACTCGGCGAGCACCACGCCGCCGCCCGGGCCCTTGTAGGCAAGGCCTTCCGTACAGGATTTTATTGGCCGACCGCCCGGGAAGATGCTCAGGACTTAGTCCAACGATGCGTCGTTGCCAGCTCTTTGCTAATCAGAGCCACATGCCACCCACCGCCCTCAAAACTATACCCATTACTTGGCCGATCGCGGTCTGGGGGCTTGACATGGTTGGACCCCTTAAAGGGGGAACCCACAAGCACAAATACTTATTGGTCATGGTGGACAAATTCACCAAATGGATAGAGGCCAAGCCGGTCAAAACGGCAGAATCCGGACCTGTGATAGACTTCATATCCGGGGTAGTACACTGTTTCGGCGTCCCCCACAGCATCATCACTGATAACGGCACGAATTTCACGGCCGACAAGGTTAAACTCTGGTGCAAAAACATGGGCATCAAGCTCGACTACGCTTCAGTCTACCACCCTCAAACTAACGGTCAAGTGGAACGAGCAAATGGTCTGATCATGAGCGGCATCAAACCCAGATTAGTGCGGTCCCTCACGGAATCTAACACGCACTGGGTAGAGGAGCTCGACTCCGTACTCTGGGGGCTGCGGACCACACCAAACCGCACAACCGGATTCACACCATTTTTTATGGTATACGGCGCTGAGGCAGTTTTGCCCTGCGATATAATTCATGACTCACCTCGCATGCGCATGTACGAGGAAAGAGAAGCCGAGTTGGATCGGCAGGACAGTTTGGATGCTTTAGAGGAGGAGCGCGACGTGGCAAAATCCCGTTCCGCATTCTATCAACAGCAGGCTCGAAGATATCAAAGCAGAGAAGTACGGGCCAAAACTTACAATGTTGGCGAGCTAGTTCTACGCCTGCCGGACAAGAAAAAGGACAAACTGAAGCCCAAATGGGAAGGTCCCTTCATCATCGACCAAGTCCTTACCGGCGGTGCATACCGTATACGCAACACATCTGACAACCGAGTCGAGCCAAACCCATGGAACGCAGCCCGTCTCCGAAGATTTTACGCCTAGCGCCGGACTCAGGGTTCGTCTCCTTCCTCCGTCCACCTTTCATATTTTTTTGCTGTCGTTGTTTTCCCTCTTTTTCCCCCCACCTCTTTTCAGTACAAACCTCTTGGGGGCTGATCTGCGCTTTGTTCGCACTCACTCGATGTGCTACTCACACTCGTTATACCTGGGGGCTTCTTTAACAGAAGCTTATTTATATGGGCTTCATGCCCACCACATGTGTCATACTTCCGCATGTACCTTTTGATCACCATTATATGCATCGATATGACTTAAGGTTTGGCCAAGCCGGGTTGCCTGGCTCCTGTGCTTACCCCTGCGTTCCCGATTGTTCGGCTAGGAGGTAAAGGGAGCACCTCTGCGATTGCTACTGCCGGGTCAGCCGGATGTGTACCTCAGACTGGGTGAAGCCGAAGGCTAGTGTTCTTAAGGGAATATTCGGTCGGTGACCTGAAAGATGATTTATTTACCTATTTATCTGCCCCTAGATGCTTTTTCTGCTATTTTCGCAGTCCAGACATGCACTTTAGGGCATGCCTCCCAGGGAAAGGAACCCTTGACGGAACTATTCTCCCTGGAAGATGTTTCTTACTAACCATGTAATATAACATAGCTAGTTGGGCACTTGTCTGATAAAGCAATTATGACCCCTACGCCTTGTCTCCATGCATGCCTCGGTTCTTTTATAACCGAAAAGGTATTCGGACACACTCCGGACTGTTGGGTCCCGAGGCTGAAGCGAAAAGGTCCGCAAAGACAAACGATCTACAATCCGGCTAGAAGGCATTTTACATGTCATTTTAAAAATTACATCGTCAAACTGACTGATTGTACTCCTCTTCAATCCCATCTAATAGGCTGTCTAATTTACAGTCCTGTTGGGAATATTTTGCGGCCAACTCTACTTGGCCGTACATCAAGCTCACAGGGATCTCCTTCCCATCGGGCCCCGCAGGTCCGACCTCGGCCATGTGGTTTGGGTCAGCCTTCGGGTATCGCGTCTTCACCATGGCCCAGGCCTCCCTGGCGCCTTGACGGCAGGCCGATATCTTCCATAGGCGGAGACGCCGCCATACTCCTTGAAGCTTCTCAGCAAGCCCTCCAAGACCCTCAGGTAGGGAGACGGAAGGCCATAAGGCCTGAACGACGCCGCTCATCGCCTGCCGAACACGTTCGTGCAGTTGCAGCAGCCCGAGAAGAGGGTCTCCCATGGAATCAGGCATCTCCTCCGCCGGACGACCCGTGAGCACACCTACAGACACATTTCTGTCAATCGACTTCCTCGCCGAACCCTTCTTTTCAAAAGAGTTTGCTCAAGCACTTACTATAAATGCCGCGACGAAGCCGCCGATTCTCCTTTACGGAGTTAGACAGCTGGACCCTAACACCTTTTAGTTCTTCGCCCAGCTGGGTGTTGGCATCTTGGAGTTTGTTCCTCTCCTGCTGCACCCTCATAAGCACCCTCTCGCCGGCCTTCAACTGGCGCAGCAGCTGTTGCTTGTCCGGATCTAGTCTAGCACCCTCTGCAATATTATTGTCAGACTATACACACACGCCACACTTCATAAACTACTTCTTTTTTCAAAATATGAATTACCAGAGGGGGTCTCCGTGGCTCCCCCGACAACGGCTAGTGTGGCCTCAAGTTGGGCCTTGCATTCTTGAAGCTCCTGAGACAGGTGGGTATTCTTCTCAGTAAGATCCTGCATAACAAATGATCCTTAAATCAGTTAGTTTAACTATTTTAAGTCTCGGGGGCTACTGGCATATATACCTATTAAAATTCCTCACCCGTATGTCCTTTACATACTGCTCCGTGGCTCTGGTTAAACCA
The DNA here is from genome assembly GCF_018294505.1 of Triticum aestivum. Classification (NCBI taxonomy): domain Eukaryota; kingdom Viridiplantae; phylum Streptophyta; class Magnoliopsida; order Poales; family Poaceae; genus Triticum; species Triticum aestivum. The sequence goes on along the minus strand of NC_057798.1, from coordinate 644,002,603 downwards.
TCTTGAGCAGCACGGAGGTGCGCATCTCCCACATTAAAGGCATTTAACGCCTTAGGGGAGAAACACGCGTCACGAAGAACTGTCCAACGGCGCCTGTGATTCATGGCGCTCTCCACCTCAGACCTGGTGGCGGACAACCTGTCGGCATCCTCCGTTGGAGGAGCATCCGGCTCGCGCCTTGCGCTCGCCTCCCCCTCCGGACCAGGCGTTGGAGCCTGGCTGGTGGAGGCTTGGTGGGCACCTTCTCCGGACTCAGTCCGGCGAGCGCTCTTTCTCCTGGAAGAATCATGAGCATTAATATGCCTCCCAGGAGTCTTTCCCTTAAAAGACAAAGGTGCACCATACCTTTGCGGCAACGTTTCGATTCGCGCCGCGCTCCTCTTTCGCCTGCTAGGCCGCACTGACCTCGTTTGGTTAGCCGCCGCGGGCTCGGCTTCCCGCTGTGAAGGCACCTCCTGCGAAGCGCCATTGGTACACGGTGGTCAGGAATAAACACTAAAAAAGTAACGGTGTCAGGACTTCGGTCGTACTCACCTGGGAAGCCGGATATAAACCGGGGTAGTCAGCCGTAATGTCGACTAAAGCATTGTCTATGCTGAGCTGGTGGAACACCCCGTCAATCAAATCCACCTTTATGTCCAGATCCTCTTCGGAGGCCGGATCAAGGGATCTTTCCGGATCCTCAGGTTGTGGAGCTGGGCTTTCTATACCCTCCACATCCCGGCGTAGTTCCTGCATCGAAATCATAAAGTAAAACACTTATCTTTGAAAGCACGGATCAGATATATAAACGTCCGCTTACCCAGATCCGAGGGTTATTCATGGAGAATCCATTCAATGGATTCGTGCGGAGGAAGTCCTCCTCCCCCCCTTGTACAAGCCGGACAGGATCTTCACCAGATCGGCGGCCGATCCCGGCCCCGTGCGGCCATGACGGGTGGCGTCGCTATCCCCGTTGAAATCCCACATGGGGTGGCCCCTATATTGGAGCGGCTGCACCCCTCGCATAATGCATGTGGCCATGACTCCGATCATGGTTAATCCGGAATGGGATAGTAACCATATCCGGCCCATCGGATAGTGGACGCTCCTGTCATCTTCCTGTTAAGGGCTCCGTGGGCGCCAACTCAGGCGTTTCTTCAGAGGAGCGTTGCTAAACTCCGGGAGGCCGATCCGGACTGGATCCGCAGCGGGGCGTCTTCCATATAGAACCACTCCGAAGGCCAGTCTTCGGACGCCTTCTTCGGGGTTCCGGATAGGTATCCGGTCCCGGCGATGCGCCATATTTCGGCTCCGCCCACTTGATATATCGACCCCTCGTAAGAATGGGGTACGAGGCAAAACAGCCTCTTCCGCAGCGCAAAATGGGGCTCGATGCCCAAGAACAGCTCGCAAAGAGCTACAAAACTCGCAATGTGCAAAATGGAGGTGGGCGTAAGGTGGTGAAGTTGGAGTCCATAAAACTCCAGGAGCCCCCGGAGAAACGGATGTATAGGAAATCTGAGTCCCCTTATTAAGTAGGGGACGAAGCATACCCGCTCTCCTTTGGAGGGATTGGGGACGCTCTCCGCCTGTTTCCCACCCTTATAGGTGGCCAGTCCGGCTTGAACCGGAACCATAAAGACCGGGGGAAGGTAACCCTCTGCTTGGAGCATCACTAACTCGCTATGCGGGACTGAGCATCTCCTCCAATCTCCTGGCTGAGGACTGGGAGCGCGAGAAGAGGAGCCGCGTCGAATGTCCATGTTGGAATGGATTTCTTGTCAGATGCGCCTCGATGAGTTCTTGCGGAAGGAGGATGGTGTGATTTGGATCTGGATCCACGCCTTTCTTATAGGCAGCTTACTCGCGCAGCTAGGGGGTAAAACGTAAGAAACCCTGGCTTTTCGCATTCGTACGACAGGTGGAAGAAGGCCATTATTGGACGTAGAAGCCAAGGAGCGCAACATTTATGAAGCAACCGGACACTATCCGGCAAACACATGGAGCATGAAGGAGAACCCGCCTTGCAAACTCCGAAGACAACGTACGCGCCGGACTCGTCGTCATTGAAGTCTGGTTCGGGGGCTACTGAGGGAGTCCTGGACTAGGGGGTGTCCGGATAGCCGAACTACCATCATCGGCCTGACTCCAAGACTATGAAGATATAAGATTGAAGACTTTGTCCCGTGTCCGGATGGGACTTTCCTTGGCGTGGAGGGCAAGCTTGGCGATACGGATATGTAGATCTCCTACCATTGTAACCGACTCTGTGTAACCCTAGCCCTCTCCGGTGTCTATATAAACCGGATGGCTTTAGTCCGTAGGACGAACAACAATCATACCATAGGCTAGCTTCTAGGGTTTAGCCTCCTTGATCTCATGGTAGATCTACTCTTGTAACACACATCATCAATATTAATCAAGTAGTACGTAGGGTTTTACCTCCATCAAGAGGGCCCGAACCTGGGTAAAACATCGTGTCCCTTGTCTCCTGTTACCATCCGCCTAGACGCACAGTTCGGGACCCCCTACCCGAGATCCGCCGGTTTTGACACTGACAGGCCCACTGAAAAATCACTTTTCTCTCTCCATCAAGTGCATTTATTGTCAATCTAACCCTGTCACCCAAACACCTCTTTGTTTACAGTTAGTTCAGGGTTAGTCATGAGTTAGCCTAACCTCTAGCTAAGTTAGAGTATCCAAACAGGAGTAGTATAGGACATGCAAGTTGCTCAAAGCATACTGTCAAATTCGTATGTGAAAGGAATTTTTTTGAACGGAACGTGAAAGGATCTCCAAATGATATAATTTTCAAATTATATAAAATCATATCATAGTCAAAGGCATCCTCGAAGAATACATTAGGCCCTATATAAAATCCTATCAATAGTCAAAACCAAGTGTTCTAAACGAGTTCAAAACGAGAAACTGGACCCACTCACGGCACGACACGTCTGTCTCTTTTGGTCCGTCGGTCAAAGCGCTTCCTCTTCTTGGCATAACAATAGAGTACATTATTTTTTTAGAATGCTCTTGGCATGTCGCTAACATGTGATGAGTTAACCGACCTCAATAGATGGCAAAAACGCCAGCCCTCCGCACTTTGAGAGAGACGAGGAGCGAGAAGCGATACGGGCTGCTGGATTACAAGAGCTAGGTGTCGCATGGAAGCCAATAAATATGGTGATAGCGTGGGTTATCCATGTAGTATGATGTAACTACACTGGGCTGCCGTGTTTCGTACTCTTCCAGTCCACTATGGAGATGATTGGTTGATTTTATATCGCTGAATAATATAAAATATTATGAGTGCAGACGCTCCACCACGAGGTTCCTTGCTCCTTCTCGATCGTTGGGAATCTATTTTCTTCCACTCTTTTTTTGATGTGAGCTTTGTTCATCCTTTTGCCAACACGCGCGACATCTAGCATCAAGGTGCACGTGTCATGCAAGAAAATGGAGATAATCAGATAAGCAGTGCATAAGTGAGTCGTGCACTTTGATGGCACCTACTACGCAATATTTTTCCTCCTCGATGGCACGTGAATAGTGCACGTACTCAACGACGGAGCACAGGATGGTAGCGATGGCATGGCCAGCCCTTTTTTGGAGAGCGTACGTACTAAATAACTTTGATGTGTCCCGTCAACTCGCAAAATAATGAGAAGCTTGCTTACTATGCCTTCTCCCTCGCCAACGCGTGCGTGGTGGCTCGCAACACGAGGAGAAACTTTTGCTTACAAGCCACCTGCCCACCTATAGAACCGCCTCGCGCTGGCCAATTCCTCTCCAAACACCTAGGGAGGCGGTTGAACCGAACAAGTCTAACTTGCTCCAATTTAAACCTCATGTTTGGATACTTTAGGGCTATTTGAGCCCCAACTAGCTCAAACTAACTCTAACCCATGGATCCAAACAGGGCCAAAGTTAGTCTCGGAAACGCATTAAGCCCTATATACATGGACAAACGGAGTACATGATACGTACTAGCAAACGCTCACCATTAGTAGTAGTTCATTGGTTCGTTTTGATTTTTGATTCAGTTGCTGTGCTTCTACCACCAATATTCACATGCAGTTGTTTCTAGAGTAAAAAAAGGAGGTACTAGTACTTACTGTGGGAAAGGTGAAGTGATGGTTGCTTCGCCCGGGCAACTTATTACTCTAGGAATATGGGAGTACCAGTGGATTTAAGGAACAGAAAAATGATGGTTGCTTTGTCCGAGCAACTTACTATGGAGAAGGTGGGGCTCTGTAATTTGACTGCTCACTAGTCATTACTACTGCGGTGCAACGACCGGGGTGAATCTTTCGCTGTAGTTGTGCACTCAATATTGCTGCATGGCAGGTGGAGCCGGATGAAGGATGTCCCACATGTCGGCGAAACAAAGTTGAATTGTTTCTGGCATTGCTATCAATCCTTCAGGATTTGTTTATGTGTACGCATAATTTTAATGAAATTGTAATATGATGCTATGAAGGTTTCAACTTTGGTTCCCGCAGAAAAAAAGGGTTTCAACTTAGGATTCATGTCTCTTGCCTCAAGATTATCTCGTTACAACATTCCATCAAATACAAATGAAACTACCATGGTTGCTAATGCATCTCAATGGTTAGCAGATCAGCACCAATATTCACATCACAACTGAAGACAAAGTTGTGAGAACATGTACAAATAAAGAAAAATATATAATTGATCGATGTTGTTCGTCGGCATGGCTCCATTTCCTTGGCACAATGTTTATTGCTTGGCAGCTAGTTTCACCCAGCTCTGTAGCCAAAAAAGAGGTGTATGGAGGACACCCCAATCCGATCATTTTGCGCAGCTCCACTAAATCGGGCCTGCAAAGATATCCAATCAGTGTGATTACAATAATAGTGGAACTAGATGATGAAACATAACACACAAAAATAGAAGCCGGTCACCTTCGTGATCTCTCTTTAGGACTAACTACTTGTTGGAGAAGATTAGGCATGGAGTTGGATGAGGAGGATAGCAAAACCAATCTCCCTTTCTGCAGTCCCACAGAAATGTAAAAACATTGCCCATGTGACATTTTGGCGGAACTGCACAAAACACTCTTAAGAAAAAAGTGATTTGTGCAGTTCACCAAAAGGTCACAATAGCAATGAGGTGAAAATGCATAGCCCTGTTTGCAAAACGAGGTAGAAAGGAAACAATTACTGCCCAATAACACGAGTTTAAGACACATACGCCGACAAAAAAGAAGCATATTCCATGTAATAAGGGAAACATAACACATGGTGGTTTATCAAAAATGGTTTGAGGACGAGATTGCAAGATGGAAAGTACGCCAGCCGAGATACGTTTTAAGAAAACAACTAAAGGAGATCCACATGCATCAACGTGGGAAGATGGGCAGTGGAGCAAGGCCGGAGGAAACTGTACCTGAGGGTCGTTAGGATGTTACTAGGAGGGCAGCGGCGGCTGGGATCTTCCCATACTGCGGCATCGAGCAAGTGGCGAAGGCCCTACCGTGCCGGAGCTTGGTTAGAGAGAACGACAGGTACCACAGATCGGGAAGTTCTGCCTCAACACCGTCGAACGGAGAAATGATGCACATCCACCCTTTCCGCCGGTGGACGGGATGTGGCCGGATCACTGACCAACGGTGAGAGAGAGAGGCCACCGTCGCCTTGTGTGAGATGGTGTGACGAGAGACAAACCCATTTTTTCATTTTCCTCATGACAACCGTTTTATATTCTGTACATGCCATTGAGGAATATATAACTTTTTTAATACTAACGCGTCAAGTCAAACTTTGTTCCGTCTGGGCATGGTACCCGACCCTCCTTCGAGTAAACAACCACCACACGCGTCAAATTATCACGTGGGCTGCCTTTTCGTACATAAACGAACTCCACCGTGTACCCGTGCGGGTGTGGCCAGGAACGAGACGTGAGTACGTGCATCCTGCGTGCACCTCTTCTTTAGGTGCAAGTACATACGTGGGTGGGTGTGAGAGAGATGGTTTGTGCGAAACAGAGGCAATGTGTCGATGATATATGCTACGTCTCCATCGTATCTACTTTTCCAAACACTTTTGCCCTTGTTTTGGACCCTAACTTGCATGATTTGAATGGAACTAACCCGGACTGACGTTGTTTTCAGCAGAACTGCCATGGTGTTATTTTTGTGCAGAAATAAAAGTTCTTGGAATGACCTGAAATTCCATGGAGATTATTTTTGGAATTAATAAAAAATACTGGCGAAAGAATCAAGGCCAGGGGCCCACACCCTGTCCACGAGGGTGGGGGCGCGCCCTACCCCCTGGGCGCGCCTCCCTGCCTCGTGGCCCCCTAGTGCTCCACTGACCTCAACTCCAACTCTATATATTCGCGTTCGGGGAGAAAAAAATCAGGGAGAAGGATTCATCACGTTTTACGATACGGAGCCACTTCCAAGCCCTAATCTCTCTTGAGAGGGTTGATCTGGAGTCCGTTCGGGGCTCCGGAGAGAGGAATCCATCACCGTCGTCATCATCAACCATCCTCCATCACCAATTTCATGATGCTCACCACTGTGCGTGAGTAATTCCATCATAGGCTTGCTGGACGGTGATGGGTTGGATGAGATTTACCATGTAATCGAGTTAGTTTTGTTAGGGTTTGATCCCTAGTATCCATTATGTTCTGAGATTGATGTTGCTATGACTTTGCTATGCTTAATGCTTGTCACTAGGGCTCGAGTGCCATGATTTGAGATTTGAACCTATTATGTTTTCATCAATATATGTGAGTTCTTGATCCTATCTTGCAAGTCTATAGTCACCTACTATGTGTTATGATCCGGCAACCCCAAAGTGACAATAATCAGGACCACTCCCGGTGATGACCGTAGTTTGAGGAGTTCATGTATTCACTAAGTGTTAATGCTTTGGTCCGGTACTCTATTAAAAGGAGGCCTTAATATCCCTTAGTTTCCAATAGGACCCCACTGCCACGAGAGGGTAGGACAAAAGATGGCATGCAAGTTCTTTTCCATAAGCACGTATGACTATATTCGGAATACATGCCTACATTACATTGATGAATTGGAGCTAGTTCTGTGTCACCCTATGTTATAACTATTGGATGAGGAATTGCATCCGACATAATTATCCATCACCGATCCAATGCCTACGAGCTTTTCACATATTGATCTTTGCTTAGTTACTTTACCGTTGCCACTATTACAATTACTACAAAACTGCTATTGTTACCTTTGCCACTGTAACCGTTACTTTCATATTACTTTGCTACTAAATACTTTGCTACTAAATAGTTTGCTGCAGATATTAAGTTTTCCAGGTGTGGTTGAATTAACAACTTAACTACTAATACTTGAGAATATTCTTTGGCTCCCGTTGTGTCGAATCAATAAATTTGGGTTGAATACTCTATCCTCGAAAACTGTTGTGATCCCCTATACTTGTGGGTTATCAAGACTATTTTCTGGCGCCGTTTCTGGGAGCATAGCTCTATTCTTTGAGTCACTTGGGATTTATATCTGCTGAACACTATGAGGAACTTGGAAGATGAAAGAACTAAGATTTTCCCTCAACTACGAGGGGAGGTAAGGAACTGCCATCTAACTCTGCACTTGATTCTCCTTCTGTTTTGAGTAAACTTGCGACACCTAAACCTGCTTCTACTTTTAGTTCTGATATGTTGCATGGTATTGATGATGCCACTTCTGCTATTCATGATGCTTATGATGAAACTACTTCTATGCTTGATAATACTGTGCCACTAGGTGAAATTCTTGATGAACAACTTGCTAGGGCTAGAGAGAATGAAATTATTGAAACTGATAATATTGATGAAAGTGATGATGAAGATTCTCCCCCTAAATATGAATTGCCTGTTGTTCCGAAGGGTTATGTTATGGATGAAGAAACTGCTAGAGATTTTCTTGCTTTCAACAATAGATCTGATCTTAAGAAATTACTAGCTAAGTTGAAACAAAAGTCTCTGAATGCTAGAATGAAATATGACCCTGCTTTTGCTACTTCACATATCTTTATTACTGATAAGGATTATGATTTCTCTGTCGATCCTGAGATAATTACTTTGGTTGAATCTGATCCGTTTTATGGCTATGAATCTGAAACTGTTGTGGCACATCTTACTAAATTGAATGATATAGCCACCCTATTCACTAACGATGAGAAAACTTGCTACTACTATATCCTTAAGTTATTTCCGTTCTCATTAAAGGGTGATGCTAAAACATGGTTTAATTCTCTTGATCCTGGTTGTGTGCGTAGTCCCCAGGATATGATTTATTACTTCTCCGCTAAATATTTCCCCGCTCATAAGAAACAAGCTGCTTTAAGGGAAATATATAATTTTGTGCAAATTGAAGAAGAGAGTCTCCCACAAGCTTGGGGGAGGCTTCTCCAATTACTTAATGTTTTCCCTAATAATCCTCTCAAGAAAAATGAAATACTTGATATCTTTTATAATGGACTAACCAATGCTTCCAAAGACCACCTCGATAGTTGTGTTGGTTGTGTTTTCAGGGAAAGAACTGTTGATCAAGATGAATTGTTATTGAATAATATGTTGACTAGTGAAAACAATTGGACACTTCCTGAACCAACTCCTAAGCCAACTCCGAATAAAAGGGGTGTTTTATTTCTCAGCCCTGAAGATATGCAAGAGGCAAAGAAATCTATGAAAGAAAGGGGCATTAAAGCTGAAGATGTTAAGAACTTACCGCCTATTGAATAAATACATGGTCTTGATAACCCGACACAGGTAGTAAAGGTAAATTCCCTCTATAGATTTGATGAAGGTGATATTCCTCGTTATAAGTCTGCTAACCAATGCTTAGATGAGTTTGATAATTTTATTGTTAAACAAGAAAACTTTAATGCTTATGTTGGTAGACAATTGAACTGTAATGCTTATATGATTGATGTAGGATCGAAAGTATGTCTAGAGGGGGGGGTGATTAGACTACTTGACCAAATAAAAACTTTGTCTTTTCCCAATTTTATTTCTTGGCACATTTTAGCAACTTAGCACAAGTCAAGCAATCAACCTACACATGCAATTCTAGAGTATAGCAGCGGAATGTAACACAATTGCATATGAAGGTAAAGGGGAGGAGTTTGAGGAGGCAAACGCAATTGGAGACACGGAGATTTTTGAGCCGTGGTTCTGATAGGTGGTGCTATCGTACATCCACGTTGATGGAGACTTCAACCCATGAAGGGTAACGACTGCGCGAGTCCACAGAGGGCTCCACCCACGAAGGGTCCATGAAGAAGCAACCTTGTCTATCCCACCATGGCCATCGCCCACGAAGGACTTGACTTACTAGGGGTAGATCTTCACGAAGTAGGCAATCTCCTTGCCCGTACAAACTCCTTGGTTCAACTCCACAGTCTTGTCGGGGGCTCCCAAGTGACACCTAGCCAATCTAGGAGACACCACTCTCCAAGAATTAACAAATGGTGTGCGTTGATGATGAACTCCTCTCATAGGATTTGGATTTGGTGGAAAGAAGATTTGAGTGGAAAGCAACTTGGGGAAGGCTAGAGATCAAGATTCATATGGTAGGAATGGAATATCTTGACCTCAACACAAGTGTAGGTGGTTCTCTCTCAGAAAATGTAAGTTGGAAGTGTAGGCATGTTCTGATGGCTTTCTCCACGAATGAAGAGAGGGTGGAGGGGTATATATAGCCTCCACACAAAATCTAGACATTACACACAACTTACCAATCTCGGTGGGACCGAATTGAGAAACTCGGTCGAACCGATTTAGCAAATCAAGTGATCGTTAGGGTTTTCGGTGGGACCGACATGCAACTCGGTAGGACCGATGTGGTTAGGGTTAGGGCATAACGTAATCTCGGTGAGACTGATTACACAAACTCGGTGAGACCGATTTTGGTAATAAGCTAACCAGAGAGTTGGTCAGGCAAACTCGGTGGGACCGATTCGCTCATCTCGGTTGGACCGAAACATTACGAAAGGGAAACAGAGAGTTTACATTTCAATCTCGGTGGGACCGATCGCTAATTTCGGTGAGACCGAAACGTTACGAAGGAAAATAGAGAGATTACAATCCCATCTCGGTGAGACTGAGATCCCTATCGGTGAGACCGATTTGTCTAGGGTTTGTGGCAGTGGCTATGACATCTGAACTCGGTGGCGCCGGATAGAAAGAATCGGTGGGGCCGAGTTTGACTTTTGTTTGAGGTCATAGGTGGATGTGAGAAAGTAGTTGAGGGCTTTGGAGCATATCACTAAGCATTTTGAGCAAGAACCTCATTCACCAACACCTCATCCCTCCTTGATAGTATTGGCTTTTCCTATAGACTCAATGTGATCTTGGATCACTAAAATAGAAAATGTAGAGTCTTGAGCTTTGAGCTTGAGCCAATCCTTTTGTCCTTAGTACTTTGAGGGATCCACTTTTCTCATCCATGCCATGCAAATCATTGAGCTTTCTTGAAATATTTATCTTGAAATAGCATTAGCTCAATGAGCTATATGTTGTTAGGAATTACCAAAACCACCTTAGGGATAGTTGCACTTTCAATCTCCCCCTTTTTGGTAATTGATGACAACATATAGATCAAAGCTTCAACAATTGATAATAAGATTGAAAAACATTGTTGCGTTGAGAAGCATGTGAAAAGCAAGAGCTCCCCCTAAATTTGTGCATTATTTAAAATTTGCTTTAGACTGCAAATGCATAATGAATTAGGATCATGGGTCACTCTTCCATGTCACATACATCTTGGTGGAGCACTCAAAATGATAATGATTGAACACATGCACTCATCACCAAGCAAAGTGAATGATCATATGAAAATGTAAGAGATAATATCATCCAACAAGCAATAATGTAGCATAGCATATGATGAAACACATGATTATCCAAGTATCTCACAAACGGCAACAAGCAAATAACAAAGTTCAACCACCAAAAACAAGAGAGAACAAAAGCAACACACTCTCTCGAAGCCTATGATCTATACATTTTCTCCCCCTTTGGCAACAAGTTACCAAAAAGTTCATAAAATGCACAGTGCTAATCGACTCTCAGGCTTGGTCTTGATGAGGTGGTGTAGAGATGACTTCAAGGACGAAAGCATCAGTCGATGTAGATGGAGCTGGTGGAGTGGCTACTGGAGCTGGTGGCACTGAAGTTGTTGCTGGTGCAGATGATGTAGCTTTGGTGTCTGTAACTGGCACTACAACAGATCTTTGTCCTCCGGGCACTCTAGCAAATGTATTTGTGGTAGACTTGCCCTTCTTCTCCTCCATTTCCTCCTGAAGTTGCTCAACAATTGACTAAATCTCACTGACCTTCACATCAAGATCATAGAACTTTTGCTCTATGATTCTCCCCAAGCTCTCATGGTTTTGAGTCAGGGTGGCCAAGCCCTTCTCAATCCTAGGAGTGGAGGCAATCAAGTAGCCAAGCTGATCTTGCTTGCTCTTCAGGAAATACTGATATGCCTCATCAATAGTTGGCATCTTTGCAGCCTTCTCTGTCCTTGCCTTCTCCTTCTTCTCTTGTGCTTGAACAGATGATGGTTCATTCTCATCCATCACAACAGTGTTGTCCTCAAATTCAGGGTAGATGGGCAGGTGTTCCTTGTCCAAGAGATATGTGTCAGTGCCCATCTTGGAGTTTATAAGCTCCTGAATGTGTGGGGAATACCCACAACTCCTCTTCTGATCAGTGGCAGTCCTTTTGATTGTTTCCACAATCAGGCTCATGACTTTGAACTTCTGAGGCACATCAAATATATGAAGCAGGTTGATTGCATGGCCTCTGATCATCTTGTGATCACCTGACTTGGGCAACAGAGTATGCCTTAGGATCCAGTTGATAGTAGGCAATCCTGACAATAGGTAATGTACTGATCCAAACTTATGTGTCTCAAGTGCATCATCTGGGATTTCTCTGTACATGTGAGCCATGGAGTTGTGATCTTTCTTCTTCTTGGCATAGACATCCAAGTCATCCTCATTTTCCTTTGGAGCATTGATCAATTCAGACCATTCTTCAACTTGGTACCTTGTACCCTTAGACATCTAGACTATTCTCCCATCTGGGTAGAAATGAGCTGTGGAGTAGAACTGCGTAATGATCTCATCATTCCACTTTGTGAGCTTTTTCCCAACAAAGTCATCTACTCCACAAGCATTGAAGCTGTCGTAAACTCCTGGATAATGCTCTTCATTTTTCCTGATGTACTCCCAGTCCACCCATCTCATATCACATACCATGGGCTTCTTGTCAAGCAGCACTGTCTCATAGAAATCCTACTATTCCTTAGTATGGAACCTATAGTCCACAACAGTTCTTCTCCTGATAGCATAGGGGTCAGTCAGTCTCCACTGTCTAAGTCATGCATCCTTTCTGAGCTTCATGTCTTCTGCTACTGGATGAGCATCATTATGATCTGGGATCTTGGGCTTCAACTTTCTCAAGACTAGTGAGTCTTCATCTTCTTCTTCAGCAGCTTCAGGCACTAGGGCCTTGTTCTTTTCCGCAGCTGGAATACTCCTAGTGTTCATCTTAGGTGCAGACTTGGGTTTTGGAGCAGCAGCCTTGGGAGCATCTTTGGGCTTAGATGGAGCAGCCCCTGATCTTATAGCATCTCCCATTAGCTTTTGAGCTTTAGGTGCTGGTGCAGCAACCTCTTCCTCTTCTTCTATCATAGAGGGTTTTCCAACAACTCTAGCCATTGTCTTCTTGGCTCTTTCTTTTCTTTTCTTCTCAGCCACAACTGGTTCTTTGGGTTCAGATCCCAAAGTCTCTTGAGTGGATGCTCTGGCCTTTGACATATGAGTCCTTCTTGTAGGTGCTTTGGTCTTCATACCAGGCTTAATAGTAACAGCTGTGCCATATTCCTTCTTCAGCACCTTCTTCTTTGATGTGGCATCATCATCAACTGCCACATAGTCCTCATCTTCAGAATCTTAGGTCTTCTTCTTTCTGGCCCTGGTGGCTGCCTTTGGCAAGTTGCTGGGTGTGCTCCTGCTACCCTCATCATAGCTGCTAGAGGGACTAGTGCCCTCACTCATGTGAACTTGCTCCTAAGATCTGTTCTGACTGTCACTCTGATCTGACATGTTGCAAATTCTGACAGTAGACCCTGTGAATAGATATAGATGAGGTAGAGGGGATGAGCATCACAAAGCACAGAGGTTTTTGCAAAAAGAATGAGTCAAAAACTTAGTTTAATTTTTCCACATAAAGCATTTCGGAGCTACCGATTTGTAAACTCGGTGATAGCGAAGCAGCTTTTGGAACCTAAACTAGTGAACTCGGTCAGACCGAGTCACAGTTCGGTGGCACCGAGACTGCTAGGGTTTCACAAAGTCCTGAACTCGGTCACACCGATTTGCAATTCTCGGTCAGACCGAGAATCACATGTGCACTGGCCTGAGCCAAATCAGTGGGACCGATTTCTACAACTTGGTCGGTCCGAGATGAGTTCGGCGGAAACCTAACCCTAAATTTTCAATCCAAAACTAATCTACAAAGTGATTTCGCTGGATAGGATGATCTCAATCATGGCAAAATACATGGCAATGCAATGTGCTAGGAATCGGAGTGAGAATAGCACAAAGATCAAGTCCATACCCTAATGCGGCGATGGACTTGCTACGGCGGCAATGGCGGTGACGAATCCCATTGACGGCGGCGGAGACCAGCGGCGGGAGGCAACTGGCGACGAGGAGGATGATCCGGAGACCTGAGGAGGCAGAGTAGGCCGTGCGCGGGCGAAGAGGTTCGGAAAAATTTCCAAATTTTGGCCCGGGGATATATATAGCCTCACCCTGTCGGTGTGACCGAGTGGAACAACTCGGTGGCACCGTGATGCAAAACTGCAAGCAGTTACTGCAACTCGGTGTGACCGAAAAGTTCAAATCGGTTGCACCGAGATTGAAAACCTAGATCAACTTAGTGATCTTGGTATAACCAAAATGGATGGATCGGTCAGACCGAAACACACAAAGAGGTTTTGGAAGGTTTAAGTCTATGACGAATCGGGAACTCCGAGTGCTCCTCACACAGAGTGGTTCGAATCTGACTTGATCAAACTTTGTGATATAGCATGAATAGAGTTTGAGACAAGAATAGCATAGATAGCTAGAGAAGGTTCTTAGGCATTTTTGTCCATCCACTTGGCAAAAGAAAAGAAGCCAAACAAGCAAAACAACAAGTGGATGTCCTCGAATGAGTAAAATATGCAAACGACATGCTCACACAATAAAATGGCAGATAAAATATGTGACAAAGCATGCACAACCAATTCTAGCATCTATCAAGCAATTGGCGATGACTAGGTCATCTATATATGAGTATATTGACTTAGGAGTCAAATGAGATCATTTGATCATAGGTCATACTCATCGTTTAAGCTCAAGTGGGATTGCCACTTTTACATAATGTATTGTTGTGTTCACACCATTAGAGTTGCTTTAGGTCAATTCTTAGAGTAAAGCTCCCTTAGATGTGAGATCCCCCCTAAGAGGGATGAACTAACCTTGGGTTTTGTCGATGATGACTTCATGTAGGTGTTGAAGATGTGGATGCTCTATGTTGATGTAAATCATTTGGAGCAATCCTTTGGAGTGAGTTGCACTTTCAATACCTACATGGATTAGTCCCACAAGGAACAAACAAGGATATCCATAGACATAGAGTGATGCACACACACAAGTTGATGTCTATGAAAGCATTGGGTTACCTTGTCCCTTGTCTTACCAACAAGAGGGTTTGTGACCCCATGAACTGGTGCAAGATGTGGAAGTTGGTTGCACTTGTTCTTGCCAAAATGATAAGAGTGAAGTATGTTGGCGGAGTCACCCTCACGAACTCTCTAGTTCTTCTTCTTCGGGATCCACACCATCTTGATGGGAATCCTTGGAGTTCTAGTCGTACTTGATGAAGTAGAACTTGATGTAGTCTTGGGAACCCACTTGACCAAGGCCTTAGGAGCTTCTTCAAATGCATCAATCTCCTCTTGAAGCTTGTCCTTGCCTTTCTGCTTGTGGTCTTGTGGTGGAAGATCATCTTGAGCTTGTGTCCCTTTGAAAGAAGTAGGATCATACTTCTCTTGTTGAGGAACAAACTTCGTCTTGGGGTATTGATCTTCTTCCCACTCAACTCCATTGGCATTGAACTTTCGTTCAAAACCAACACCTTGGTTCTTCCGGTGCCTTCCTTGCTTGCGTACAATTTCCTCGAATTGCTTACTTACGGCAAGGCTCTTGTAAACACCTTTCTCTATAATTCCCTTCAATAAGTTGTTTTCTTGCTCAAGTGTAACTTGGCTAAGAGAATCGTTAGTGGAATCAAGAGAACTACTAGAAGGAACAACATTGGATTTAGCATGATGATTGTTGTTACTACTAGAGGAAGAATCTTTCTTGTACTTGTTAATAGATTTGACTTGAGGCATGTAAGTAGATAAGAGTAAACGCTTGGCAATGTAAGAAGAACTTTTCTTGCGAAGATAATCATTGATAGCCTTTAAAAACTCATGTTCTTGCTCAAGGTTGAGCTTTTCAAAACGTAATTTCTCATGAGTCCTTAAAAGTTCTCGATGATCTCCTAAGATAGTTTCATGAGCTAACTTAAGAGTGTTTAGTTCTTTAGTCAGAAGCTCAATCTTCTCATTATCATTGTCATTCGTTTTATCTTGATTAGCATGATTATTTGACATTTCATCATAGTATTCATCACTAGAGTTGTCAACAAGTAAATCATCGTCACCTAGAAAGTCATCTTCATCACTATTGAAATCAACATACTCGGGGTGTAATACCTTTGGGCCTTTAGCCATGAAGCATCTTCCAAGTCCTTCATTTGGTGAATCAAATATGTCGTAGGAGTTGGTTGACACAAGTGCTAGACCGGCAACACCTTCATCTTGAGTATGTTCTGAGTCGGAGTGATAGCTTCTCTCGGAGTGATGGTCGGAGTCGGAGCCGGATACCCATTCACCAACATGAGCTTGATGTCTTCGCTTTGTGTAGCTCTTTGATGATTTGTCCTTCCTTTCCGAATCCTTGCTTCTCTGGGATGTTCTTCGTTCATAATGATCATCTCTACTCCTCTCTCTTGGTGGTGATTCTTCTCTTCTACTTCTTCTTTTAGTTGATTCTTCTCTTCTTTTGTAGGGAGCCGTACACTCATTGGAATAGTGTTCGGGTCTGCCACAATTGTAGCAATTACGCTCTCGACTCAAAGATCTTTTGTCATTGTAGGACCTTGACTTGGAACTTCTTTCCTTGCTTCTACTCTTGTAGAACTTGTTGAAGTTCTTCACCATTAGGCTCAATTCTTCATTGAAGGTTTGTTTCTCACTTGATGATGTGGCAGCTTCACATGAGGCTTTGTAAGCACCACTTGACTAGTTGTCGAGCTCTTCCTTATCCTTGAGTGACATCTCATGAGCAACAATTCTTCCAATGACCTCCGTTGGCTTGAGATTCTTGTAATTGGGCATCATTTGGATCAATGTGCACACGGTATCATATTTTCCATCCAAGGCTCTTAGGATCTTCTTGATGATGAATTTGTCGGTCATCTCTTCACTTCCTAAACTGGCAATCTCATTTGTGATGAGAGCAAGCCTAGAGTACATTTCAACGACGCCTTCACCATCCTTCATCTTGAACTTGTCAAGTTGACTTTGAAGCACATCCAATTTGGATTCCTTGACGGAGTCGGTACCTTCGTGCATGTCAATCAAAGTGTCCCAAATTTACTTTGCATTCTCAACACGACTGATTTTGTTGAATTCTTTGGGGCACAATCCGTTGAAGAGGATATCACAAGCTTGAGCGTGGTATTGCAACATCTTCAACTCTTCCGTGCTAGCTTCATGGTTCAGTTCTCTCCCATCAAAGAATTCACCTTGCAAGCCAATACACACAACAACCTATATAGCAGGGTTATGTCCAAGAATATGCATTTTCATCTTATGCTTCCAACTAGCAAAATTAGTACCATCAAAGTAAGGACCTCTACGGTGATAATTTCCCTCGTTAGATGTCATACTCTCCTACGTTGTGAAACCAAGGCTATGACTACCAAAAGCTATCGAAATCAAAGCAAATGGAGACCAAAGCTCTGATACCACTTGTAGGATCGAAAGTATGTCTAGAGGGGGTGATTAGACTACTTGACCAAATAAAAACTTTGCCTTTTCCCAATTTTAATTCTTGGCAGATTTTAGCAACTTAGCACAAGTCAAGCAATCAACCTACACATGCAATTCTAGAGTATAGCAGCGGAATGTAACACAATTGCATAAGAAGGTAAAGGGGAGGAGTTTGAGGAGGCAAACGCAATTGGAGACACGGAGATTTTTGAGCTGTGGTTCCGGTAGGTGGTGCTATCGTACATCCACGTTGATGGAGACTTCAACCCATGAAGGGTAATGGCTGCGCGAGTCCACGGAGGGCTCCACCCACAAAGGGTCCACGAAGAAGCAACCTTGTCTATCCCACCATGGCCGTCGCCCATGAAGGACTTGCCTCACTAGGGGTAGATCTTCACGAAGTAGGCGATCTCCTTGCCCGTACAAACTCCTTGGTTCAACTCCACAATCTTGTCAGAGGCTCCCAAGTGACACCTAGCCAATCTAGGAGACACCACTCTCCAAGAAGTAACAAATGGTGTGTTGATGATGAACTCCTTACTCTTGTGCTTCAAATGATAGTCTCCCCAACACTCAACTCTTTAACACAGGATTTGGATTTGGTGGAAAGAAGATTTGAGTGGAAAGCAACTTGGGGAAGGCTAGAGATCAAGATTCATATGGTAGGAATGGAATATCTTGACCTCAACACAAGTGTAGGTGGTTCTCTCTCAGAAAATGTAAGTTGGAAGTGTAGGCATGTTCTGATGGCTTTCTCCATGAATGAAGAGAGGGTGGAAGGGTATATATAGCCTCCACACAAAATCTAACCGTTACACACAACTTACCAATCTCGGTGGGACCGAATTGAGAAACTCCGTCGGACCGATTTAGCAAATCAAGTGGCCGTTAGGGTTTTTGGTGGGACCGATATGGTTAGGGTTAGGGCATAACCTAATCTCGGTGAGAATGATTACACAAACTCGGTGAGACCGATTTTGGTAATAAGCTAACCAGAGAGTTGGTCAGGCAAACTCGGTGGGACCGATTCGCTCATCTCGGTTGGACCGAAACATTACGAAACTAGTTCACTAGTTTAGGTTCCAAAACTGCTTCGGTATCACCGAGTTTGAAAATCGGTAGATCCGAAATGCTTTCTGTGGAAACTAAAACTAAGTTTTTTGAATCATTCTTTTGCAAAAATCTCTGCATTTTGTGATCCTCATCCACTCTATCTCATCTATAACTATTCACAGGGCCAGCAGTCAGTGATTTGCAGCATGTCAGACCAAAGTGATAGTCAGAACAAGTCAGCAGAGCAGATTCACATGAGTGAGGGCACTAGTCCCTCTAGCAGCTCAGATGAAGGGAGCAGAAGCACTCCAAGCAATTTGCCCAAAGCAGCCACAAGAGCTAGAAGGAAGAGAACCTCAGACTCTAAGGATGAGGATTATGTTGCTGTTGAAGATGAGGCTACTTCCAAGAAGGTAGTGCTCAAGAAGGTGCTCAGTTCAACTGCAGTAAAGCCAGGCATGAAGATCAAAAGGCCAGTAGGAAGACAGCCAATGTCCAAAGCCATAGGATCAACTCAAGTACCTGAAAAGCCTGATCCCAAAGAGCCAGCTGCAGAAGGAAAGAAAAGAAAGGAAAGTGTCAAGAAGACCATGGCCAGAGTTGTTGGGCAACCTTCCATGATGGAAGAGGAAGAAGAGGTTGCTGAACCAGCACCCAAGGCACAAAAGCTGATGGGTGATGCTATAAAGTCAGGGGCTGCAACATCAAAGCCCAAAGAAGCACCCAAAGCTGCCTCCAAGCCCAAGATTGCACCAAAGAGAAATACCAGGAGTATACCAGCAGCTGAGAAGAACAAGGCCCCAATGCCCGAGGTTGCTGCCGAGGAAGATGAAGAAGGGCAGATCTTAAGGAAGCTCAAACCCAAGATCCCAGACCACAATGATGCTCATCCTGTGGCTGAGAACATGAAGATCAGGAGAGACTCAGGGTTAAGTCTATGGAGAGAGTCAGGTCCATATGACACCAGGAGAAGGACTGCTGTAGATTACAGGTTCCACACCAAGGAGCAGCGGGACTTCTATGAGACAATCTTGTTGGACAAGAAGCCCATAGTGTGTGATATGAGGTGGGTCGACTGGACCTACATGAAGGAAAATGAGGAACACTATCTTGGAGTGCAAGACAGTTTCATTGCTTGTGGAGTTGCAGATTTTGTTGGCCAGAAACTCACCAACTGGAATGATGAACTCATTATGCAATTCTACTCCACAGCACACTTCTATCCAGATGGCAGGATAGTTTGGATGTCTGAAGGAACGATATACCAGTCAACCATTGAGGAATGGGCAAGTCTGATCAATGCCCCAAAGGAGAGTGAAGATGACTTGGACATTTATGCCAAGAAGAAAATGGATCATAACTCAATGTCACATATGTACAAGGAGATCCCTGATGAAGCACTTGAGATTTTCAAGTTTGGATCAGTTCATTTTCTTCTGTCAGGGTTGCCTATGATCAACCAGATCCTAAGGCACACTCTTTTGCCCAAATCAGGTGATCACAACATGATTCGAGGGCATGCAATAAACTTGCTACATGTATTTGATGTGCCCCAGAAATTCAAGGTCATGAGCCTTATGGTTGAAACTATCAAGAGGACTGTAGCAGACCAGAAGAGAAGTTGTGGATATGCTCCACGGATTCAGGAGTTGATTAACTCAAAGATGGGCACAGGAAAATATCAGTTGGATAAAGAACATTTTGCTCTCTATCCAGACTTTGAGGACAATCAAGTTGTCACGAATGAGGATGAACCATCATCAGTGCAAGCTCAAGCAAAGAAGGAGAAAGCAAGGAAAGAGAAGGCTGCCAAGATGCCAACTTAAGAGGAGGCATCTGAGTATTTTTTAAAGAACAAGCAGGAGCAGCTTGGTTACTTGATAGCATCAACACTAAGGATTGAGAAGGGGTTGGCCACCCTAACTCAAAACCAGGAGAGCCTGGAAAGGATCATGGAACAAAAATTCTATGATCTTGATGTCAAAGTAACTGAGATTCAGTCTGTTGTGGAACAACTTCAGGATGACAGGCAAGACAACCACTGATGCATTTGCCAGAGTGTCTAGAGCTCAGAGGTCAGCTACAGTGCCTGTGACAGACACAAGAGCCACGTCATCTGCACCAGCTACAGCTCCTACAGCTCCAGTGCAACCAGCTCCAGCACCAACTCCTCCAGCTCCATCTACATCGACAGAAGCCTTCATTCTTGGAGTTATCCGTACACCACCACCACCTGAAGACCAAGCTTGAGAGACGATCTAGCACTATGCATTTTCTATGAACTTTTTGGCAACTTGTTGCCAAAGGGGGAGAAAAATGTATAGATCATAGGCTTCGAGAGAGAGATTTGCTATTTTTTTCTCTCTCTTGTCTTCTTGGTTAAACTTGTTTGCTTTTTGATTGCTTGAGATACTATGCAATTACCTGTGAGACATTGATGATCATGTGTTTGATCATAAGCTACACTTATGCATGTTTGATGATATTATCTTACCTATCCTTATATGATCATTCACTTTGCTTGGTGATGAGTGCATGTATTCAATCTTTATTATTTTGAGCGCTCCACCAAGATGTATATGACATGGAAGAGTAACCCATGAGCCTAATTTCTTGTGCATTTGCAGTCCAAAGCAAATCTTAAACTATGCACAAATTTAGGGGGAGCTCTTGCTTATCACATACTTCTCAATGCGACGATTTTTTTAATCTTATTATCATTTGTCGAAGCTTTGATCTATATGTTGTCATCAATTACCAAAAAGGGGGAGATTTAAAGTGCAACTATCCCTAGGTGGTTTTGATAATTCATAACAACATATAGCTCATTGAGCTAATGCTATTCCAAGACTATTATTTTAGGAAGCTCAATGAATGGCATGGCATGGATGATGAAAGTGGATCCCTCAAAATATCAAGGACAAAGGATTGGCTCAAGCTCAAAAGCTCAAGACTCTACATTTTATATTTCAGTGATCCAAGATCACATTGAGTCTATAGGAAAAGCCAATACTATCAAGGAGGGATGAGGTGTTGCTTAATGAGCCTCTTGCTTCATGTGATTAGTGATATGCTCCAAATATCCTCAACTACTTTCTCACATCCTCATTTGACCTAAACCTAAAGCCAAAATCGGTCACACCGATTCTTTCTATCTGGCGCCACCGAGTTCAAATGTCATAGCCACTGCCACAAACCCTAGGCAAATCGGTCTCACCGATAGGGATCTCGGTCTCACCGAGATGGGATTGTAATCTCTCTGTTTCCCTTCGTAACATTTCGGTCTAACCGGAGTGAGCGATCGGTCCCACCGAGATTGCAATGTAAACTCTCTGTTTCCCTTTTGTAACATTTCGGTCTCACCGAAAAGAGCAAATCGATCCCACCGAGTTTACCTGACCAACTCTCTGGTTAGCTAATTACCAAAATCGGTCTCACCGAGTTTGTGTAATCGGTCTCACCGAGATTACCTTATGCCCTAACCCTAACCATATCGGTCCTACCGAGTTGCATGTCGGTCCCACCGAAAATCCTAACGGTCACTAGGTTTACCAAATCGGTCTGACCGAGTTTGTTGATTCGGTCCCACCGAGATTGGTAAATTGTGTGTAACGGTTAGATTTTGTGTGGAGGCTATATATACCCCTCCACCTCCTCTTCATTCGTGGAGAGAGCCATCAGAACAAACCTACACTTCCAACTTACCAGTTCTGAGAGAGAACCACCTACTCATGTGTTGAGGCCAAGATTTTCCATTCCTACCATATGAATCTTGATCTCTAGCCTTCCCCAAGTTGCTTTCCACTCAAATCTTCTTTCTACCAGATCCAAATCCTATGAGAGAGAGTTAAGTGTTGGGGAGACTATCATTTGAAGCACAAGAGCAAGGAGTTCATCATCAACGCACCATTTGTTACTTCTTGGAGAGTGGTGTCTCCTAGATTGGCTAGGTGTCACTTGGGAGCCTCCGACAAGATTGTGGAGTTGAACCAAGGAGTTTGTAAGGGCAAGGAGATCGCCTACTTCGTGAAGATCTACCGCTAGTGAGGCAAGTCCTTCGTGGGCGACGGCCATGGTGGGATAGACAAGGTTGCTTCTTCGTGGACCCTTCTTGGGTGGAGCCCTCCGTGGACTCGCGCAACCGTTACCCTTCGTGGGTTGAAGTCTCCATCAACGTGGATGTACGATAGCACCACCTATCAGAACCACGCCAAAAACATCTGTGTCTCCAACTGCGTTTGAATCCTCCAAACCCTTCGCTTTACTTTCTTGCAAGTTGCATCCTTTAATTTCCGCTGCCTATATACTCTTTGCATGCTTCCTTGATTTGTGCGATGATTGCTTGACTTGTCCAAAGATTGCTAAAATCTGCCAAACTCTAAAACTGGGAAAAGGTTAAGTTTTTAATTGGTCAAGTAGTCTAATCACCCCCCCTCTAGACATACTTCAAGGTCCTACACTTAGGCAGTGGCGAAGCTAGCTTTTGACGACAGGGTGGTCCGCCCCAAAATTTTTTATAACTAATATGGCATGTGAACATTCTAACTAATTATCAATAGGACAAAGAAATAGATCAATATGGTCTTACGAACACACTAAAATTCACAATTCAATCTTAGTTTTGCATAAATAAGCCTACATAGTAAATAGTACATGGCTGCCATGAAGGTATCAAATAGAAACACTAACCATAGTACATACCTTGAGAAGTTCAAAAAGACTATGTTTCTGGCCTACGCTTTTGCATTGCCATGAAGGTATCAATTATGTCATCTTCATTCACCTCGGAGAAAGCATCCCTCTCAATGTATGTAACTAGCCAATCATCCAAAAGACTATCACCCATCTTATTTCTCAACTTGCTCTTGACTATACTCATGGCAGAAAATGCTCTCTCAACATTTGCCGTTGCCACCGGTAGAATCAATACCAATTTTAAAAGCAAGTACACCAAATGATGAACTATGTGTCTCCCTGTTTGAACAAGCTTAACCGAGAGATCAACAAGATTTCCAAGGCCTTGGAAGTTCCCATCATTTCTCATGTCATCAATATAGTTATCAAGTTGTAGTTCAAGGTGTATCAAGTCGTCACTTGAAAAGTCTTTGGGATAAAATTCAGCAAGTCTTCGTACCTAGTGTGCATCAAAAGAAACAAATGAGTTGAAGAGATTCAATAGCAATTTTGAAAGCAATACAAATTTTAGAAGCAAGTTTGCATACCTTTTGTGCATCAAAAGCAGCAAATGAGTTGGCGGGATTCAAAGCAGACATACAAGATAGCAATTCCATATTGATCTCATCAAACAGATTTTCAAGCTCTTGACTAATTTGATCAATGATTCCAAGAAAAACTTCTCTTCTAAAGTGATCATCATTTGTTTGGGGTCGAGCAAACCGTGTTGATCTTCCATAAGGCACATAATTATCTTCCAATATAGGAACTTGAATGCCATGCTTGTTACAAAATAGTGTGACCTTTTGCAGAAATGCCTCCCAACCATTAGACCTAAGTTCTTGTATTCTACTTTTTGCAGTTCTAACAAGTGCCATTGCAGTAAGAATATCTTGGTATCTTCTTTGCAAACAATCATACAAATCACTTGTGTATCCAAGAATGACAAGCATCAAGTGTGCATTGAAAATAAAGTCAAATGACTCAGACACTCCAACAATAGTATGAATTTTGGGCCAATCGCTTCTTTGTGAAGCATCTTGTCCAAGAGTTATGAGCACATCACGGATTGTGAGATACATTGCAATAATGTTGAGAACATTTTTGTAATGAGAGCCCCACCGAGTATCACCGGGCCTAGGTAACCCCATCTCTTGATTCAAACCACTCCCAGTTTGTAACTCACCGCATTCAAGTAGTTTCATGATATTGTGAAGTATAGCATCTCGAAGCATGTCATGATGCTTACAAGACACTCCAATAACATTCAGTAATAAAGACACTCTATCAAAAAACCACACACAATCATCATTTCCCTTGGCAACGACAACAGAACTAGCAGGAGTTGATGTGCAAAACAATGAATATAATAGGCAGAAGGTGGCTCTTTCATGATCAATGTTTTCAGTCCTTTAATTTCCCCTCTCATATTACTAGCCCCATCATATCCTTGCCCACGAATTTGAGTTATAGTCAAACCATGATCAGTAAGTAAAGTTGCAATTGCTTCCTTAAGTGACAATGAAGTAGTGTCACTTACATGAACAACTCCAAGAAAGTGCTCACACGGCCTTCCTACTTTATCAACAAAACGCAAGCACAAAGCTAGTTGTTCTTTATGTGATACATCACTAGACTCATCAGCTAGAATAGCATAGTTCTCATCACCAAGTTGATCAATAATTTTCTTTCTAGTAAGTACTGCACAACATTGAATAAGCTGATGTTGTATCTGATGAGAAGTCAATTTGTAGTTACCTGGTGCATTCTTCAAAACATACTTATTTGCCTCCTCACTATTTGTTGCAAGCCACTTCAATAGCTCAAGGAAGTTTCCTCTATTGCTAGACTGTTCACCTTCATCATGCCCACGAAATGCCAATCCTTGATGAAGAAGAAACTGCAAGCATCTAAGTGAATACTTCAACCTCATCTTGTAAAGACGTAGATCCTCACTATTTACCTTCACATAAAGATCATCAATTGCTGCACTAGGATTCACAAATAAGTTATATCTCTCTAGAGCTCATTGTGCACACTTGTTACGCAACCAACATGCTTAAGAAGAGCATCCTCTCTATTCCAATTACTCCAACCACCATCAGTAAATGCATTAGTACCCTTACCACTAGTTTTTTTCTCTTTGAACAAGTAACATACAAAGCAAAATGCAGATTCCTTCTTGATACTATATTCAAGCCAACTATGATTATGAAGCCACAAAGGATTGAATGAACGTTCTCTACTCCCAATTGTTCTTTTTTTAAGTTATGTGCATAAGGTTTGAATGGCTTTTTAAGGATATATGCTCTTCAAACTGCATCTTGATCATTGACAGGATAACTTGCAATGGGTAGCCTTTCCCCAGGATCATGTTTAAGAGGACTAAAATCATAAACTGGTGGCGACGACGATGACACATCTTCAGTTCTCTCTGTGGTCACATTTGACATAGACAATATTGGTTCTTCAATTTGCTCTTCGATCACAACCGGCATACACACAACTTCGCCGGTTTGCTCTTCAGCCACATCCGGCATATTCTCCGCCTTCTTCTTCTTACCTATTTTCATAGCTTCCCTCTGGAAAAGAGAAACAATGTCTCCAACCCTCTTCATTTTTCAACAAATCTGCAAGAAAACTACTTTCTATCAATATTCAATAAAGCTAATTAGGAATTTTGCTATCTGTTCATCTAGTGGATATCATGGTGCAAAAAAGCAAAACCTAAATCAGAAATTTGGGAATTTTGATAACTTAAATTAGGGTATTCTACTTTCTGAAGATTGGGGAATGAGCAAGGCCACGAGAGCAGGCCGACAGGGGCGCCCGTAGCCGCACGCAGGCAGGGCAGGGGCGGGGACTGACCGGCCGAGGGGTGCAGCGCCACAGACGCGTGCTGGGGCAGGGGGCAGGGGCGCGAATCCGCGAGGTGGAGACTGGAGACGCGGCCGGAGCCTGGAGGATGGAGGAGCACTGGAACAGAGTTCCTGGGCGGCGGGCCGGAGGCAGGGGCACGACCGGCGGCTGCAACTGGGGTTCGGGCACTGGCGCACTGCGGGTCGGGGTACGGGGCTAGGGCGTCGGGCATCGGGACGAGGATGCAGCCAGGGACAGCGGCCGTTTGGGTCGGGGACTCGGGACTGGGCATCTGCGCTTGAGTTTATTAGGCCATTTTTTTATCCCACTAAAAATGAATAGGTATATAAGCTGTGTAAAAATCCCAGGGTGGGCCACGGCCCACCCTGGCCACCCTGTACGTCCGCCACTGAGCTCAGGGCTAAATACTTGTCATAATGTAGGGGGCGAGGCACTATATTTTGTGTGATAAACACAGTGTATGTATGGAACATGGTTTAGATTATGAATATATAGTTAGTACATCAAATGTACTATCATTTGGAATCAACATCAAGTGTATTCAAAAAATAGAATTCGAGTTCATATAGTACACATAGTTCATATCTATCTCTATAGTAATCATGTGGTGTGTTATTAAGGTAATACACGAATGATGGTTGAAGTTGGCAACAATCATGATTGTAGATTCTTATTAAAATAGAGAAACGAATTCAAATTCATTTCGAATTGCAGCGGTAGTATAGACATTTGCAATGCACTAAAATGTTGGTATGAGTAGGTTACATGCATTATACAGCCAGCGAAAAGTTTTAATTGGACATAACATGGATTCATACTCCCTCCTTACATCTATATAGGGCCTAATGTGTTTTTAAGACCGCCTTTGACTATTGACAAGATTAATAGAACATGACATGCACAATGTGAAAATTATATCATTAAAAGCTCATTTCACACACGAATTTAATGGTGTGCTTTGTGTTAGTTGCGTGTCATATATTATTTCTCTAATATTTGGTCAAAGTTAGCCTCGAAAAATACATTAGGCCCTATATAGATGGAAGGAGGGAGTAGCTTTGAATAGCATTTGTATAGTAAAACGGGACAAGACTCTCTCTTTGTGTGGTGTGAATAGTTTTACTCTTTCGTTTTTTTGTTGAGGGAAGTGTGAATTGATTTGATACGTACAAGTACAATATTACATGTTAGGCTTGTCCCTAAAATTCAACCCGTGCCTTGTTATATCCCGAAAATTCAGATAACATGCTCCCAAAACTGGCACCTTCACAACCCGCGCCTTGCTATCCCGAAATTCAACGCGCGTGAAAACTCCCTCCAGCTGCCAAATCACGACAGGCAAAATCCCCCTTCTAACCCTGAGCCGAAAGGCCGCTAGTTCAAATCGGTGGGGGTACTTCTGTAACACACCCTACATTTTGGACAAGCGCGTCCCTAAGTCATGGCCCCCCTCCCATCGCCTCCTTTTCGCCATTCAAAATCCCAGGCCGCCATAATATCTTTCCTCCAGCCGCGAAACCCCACCCTCCTCCGTCCGCCACCTCACCACTGCCCAGCCGGAGCCTCTTCCCCGACGACGTCGTCCACTGCAACAGCTCGACGTTCCTCATCCACCTCCTCGGATGAGGATCCGTCGTCCATCTCATCGTCCCGCCAGTTCAGCCGCCCCGTCCTCCACCTCCAAGGAGCTGCTCCGACGATCGCCTCGTCTATCACGGCCGCTCCATCCCCACAGCACCGCCTTAACCTGCTCCACCAGAACCACAACATCCTCACCGACTCCTCGGACGAAGCCGAGGCCTACTCGGCGCCACCAAAGAGGTTGTACACTCATCACATCACACCTTCTCCTTAACTCGACCTCCCGGCGCCGATGGTGCTCCATCTCGCACTCCCATGGAGCGGCTACCTTGAAGCCGGCACCGCGGGCGACATCTCCACGGCGGCTCTCCTCCAGTGTGAGGCCCCTTTGGCGGCGGCGGCCATACCAGCCGGATCTGCTACTGATGCTTCGGCTCTCGCTCGCTCGTGCTGCTGCTACTCTCCCCCTCTCTCGTGCTACTGCTCTGCTCCGATTTAGCTACACTTTAGTCGACTGAATCGACTTTTGGGTCAGTCG
>NC_057798.1:643938765-643974368 GCF_018294505.1 Triticum aestivum | reverse complement strand
TGTTTCGGGGCGGCAAGGCGGCGCTGGGGCCGGTGGTGGATGGCGGCTCAAGGGGTGCAGGTTGAAGATGAACTGCAAGCCCTCCCTAAACTACATGTCAAGTGCCTCTCTGCTACCATTGCGTTCAGTTTCGATAGTAACATTCAGATTCCGTCGTAAATTTCAGTTTCGACAGCTAAGTTTAGAGTCAACATTTTTTACCTCATCTGTTGTAGTCAGGTGGTTTTTGGTGATGTAAATTTTACATCTATTTTACATCATCTATTGGAGATGCTATTAGAATCCCACTTGAGATTAACGATGTCTATCTTGTGCTGCTTCAGCCTTGACGTCTTACGGCTCACCAGAGCTGCTCCAACGACAGAACGATCCATCACAACAGAGCAGTGCCCTGGATGCCATCTACAGATTCCTCAGATCTTCGTCCACACCTTCGACAACCACCTCTGCCTCAACTTCTTCAGCGACCAACCCAATGATGCTGAGGTCGACACGGCTACGGCAAAGAGGTTGTACACTTGTTGCATCACTTATTACTCTACATTCATGTCAATCTATTATGGCTATTTTGGTTCAACAAAAAAACATAGCAATAGGGAATTTTCCTATGGCACTCTACTATTCAATTATTCATGCATTTTGTTGAAAGGAATGGAGCAAAACATCCACCTGGACCTACTTTTCAAAATCATATGCATGAAAATAAGACCAAGTGCATTAGTGGCAGAATAACATTCTAACTGTACATGCTTTCATATGGTTTCACTTTATTTTGGCCATGTTTCTTTGCATTCCTCTACTCTTCCAATTCCTGTGAACCAAACACCCAAGTTGACAGAAATCATGTGTTTACAAATGCTCTGTTTACCATGTGCATTCCTATCCTATTCTGGTGTTTTTCCTATCCCTGCGTTTTTAGAATCATGCAAGCCAAATGAGCCCTTGCAGAATTACTTCAGTTATAGGTAGGTGTTGAAGGGAACTTTGTGTGGGTTGTCTTGCTCCTGCCGTGACGTCGTCCACCTTACCTGAGCTGCTCCATCGACAGAAGCATCCACCAAACCAAACATCACAACTCTTGACTGTCTTTTGCCACCTTAGATCTCCTTCCCTACCGCCGGCACCCGCCGCAACGGCATCACCATCACCGACTCAGTAGATGAACCTAAGGAGTACAGGGGTCCACAAGAGAGGTCGCACTCTTTTGTTTCTGCTTATGTTATGCATTGCTTAAAATTACCTGCTACTTTATCGTCCTATTCACCTCTTAGACTCCAAGTCAGGTCCAAAATAATGTTCAAACTTGAGTTCTAAATTAGTTGTGGGGCACATATTGAGGCAACAATGAATAGTATCTTTGTCTAATATCTGCTTCACCTAGGGTATGCCTATGTTGCTCATCTTGGGAGGGAAACAAATAGTAAAGCAATCATCATCTGTCTTTTTATTAAATTAGAGCAATCATCATCCTGCTATCATTATTTTGGATCCATCCACTGGTTGTTACCATCATTCTAAATTTCTGCATGCTCTCCGTACATAATCTCACCATTTTTTGTATGCATGTCAGATATTGTACACAGTCATGTTGAACATGTAGAGAAAAAGAGAAGAGTTTTGTGCAGCAATACAATGTCATGCAGACATCGCTCCATGGTGGGTTCAATGGCAAACCCTCCCCCCCCTCTCTAGATTGTAATGCAGAGGAAGATATCTATTCTGAGGCGGATTCAGACGCAGCTGACCACTCCTATTTACCCCCCAAGGTGTTTGCTCTACCTTGGCATAATGATGTTAGTCATATCATGCATATGTTGCCTTGCAGTGCCTACTTTTGACATCATATATGTCATCTGCTTAGTTTATACATGTTTTGTAATGCCACGTGTTTAGTTTCTATATCATATGTGGGAATTATGCAGTCTCATGTCTTTTAGCTAGCCATAATATATGTGAAATGTGCAATTCCATCCTGTTTAACCAGGTATCAGATATTTGAATGATATCTTGCCCATCCTTTTCTTCACTACATTTGCATTTGTCGACAATGTTTGTACATTGAACTACTCTTCCTATGAATTAGCCATTTGGGTGGGAGATGGAAAAATCTGGAGTGAAAACAAGGCCCTCAGAGCAGACAGTGCTACCTGTTGAAGCAGATCTCTTGTTGGGTCCCGATAGCTCCTCAGAGATGGATTCAGAGACAGATGACCAGTCCTATTCCCCCACCGAGGTGTATGCTCTAACTTGGCATGGTTATACTGCTCATATATCATGCATATGGTGTCTTGCATTGCATAGTTTAGACATCATATACACAATATTCAACACCATGTTCTTAGTTCAGACATCATATCGAATGCCCTCTGTTTAGCATATAAATCACATATGTGAATTAAATCATGCGATCCTGATTACTTAGATAACATGTAGGTGAATTATGTCATGCGATCCTGTTTAGTTATTCATCATATCTTTGAATTATGTTATGATATGCTATCCAGTTTAGATAGACATCATATATGTGAAATTATGTCATGCTATCTATTTTAGTTAAACAATATACGTGTCAACTATTTCATGCCCTCTTTTTTCCACAGTATCTATTGCATCTGTCTCTCATACAATGTATGTACATTCAACTATGTTTCCTGTTTATCAACCATTTGAATTGGAGCGGGTGATGCCAGTATCTAGCAGAGTAAAAACACGGTCTTCAAATAAAACAGTGCTACCTCTTGGTGGAGATAGCACCCCATTTGTACATGCACGAGAACCAGCCCTACCACACATAACCCAAACTCTCGCAGATTGTACCCCTACTGCGATGGACAGAGAACCAACTTCACCCAATCTAACCCCAACCCCAGCAGATAGTAACCCAGTTCCTGTTGACACAGCACCATCTCCGCCACAGAGCTCCCAAACAAGAGCAGTTAGTAAGGCAGCTCCAGTGCCCAAAGGGCCAGTACTACCACGGCGAACCCCAACTCCACCAGTTAGTACGCCTATTCCCGTGGAGGAAGCACAACCAGCTAGTCGTAGTTTAGCATCTATCGCATTTGATGTTGTTAAATCCTATGTCCGTATCTTCCCATCTTGGAAATATTATATTGAAGATGAAGGAAAATGCCAGTTGCAGATGTTTGTCAGGAGTTATGTGTAAGTAATGTTATTCATGGCAATTACTTTGCTTTGCCCCATACATCCTACCTCCATGATGGTTATAATATAGCAAATTCCCATTTTTCTCTATAGAGAAGGACCGATTTGGAAACTCAGGATGAGGTAACCTGTGCTAATACCTCTATCTTCAAGAATGCTTGGTGGCAGTATCGGAATTACCTGAAGAAAAAACTCATCAAATTCCCTTACGTTCTCCTGAGACACATTTACTGGACAATGACTCGGAACGCCTTGTTCTGTACTGGTCCCGGACCAAGAATGTGGTAAGGTCTATGAGCTCATTTTATATTTTTAAGTACTATATTCTTGCGTCTTACTGTACTCTGTTCATGTAGAACAAGTGCCTAAACCTGAAGAACAACTATTCTAATTTAAGATTCCATTCTATCGTGCATACTGCTTTGCTCTTGTATCACTGTATTTACTTATGCAAACTTATTTTTAAATTGAAGGATCCAATCGAAACTCCAATGGCATGACAGGTATGTTCACGCATGTTTCTTTAACAGGTTTGCTCTTATCAATAGCTCTGTTGATTTCAATTTCAATTATGTATACAGTTGACTTCTCTGCACATTACTAGCATCAAAATAGAGCCAATAGTGTTGTTGTACATGTAGACCCATGGTACCCATATGAAATCTTGTTGTGCCGTGTAGTTTCCCACGCTTTGTATTCTTTCACTGCTGCTTTGTCTTGAACTGATATGATTTGAACCGTGTCTCTATTTTGATTTGGCAAGACAATGCAGTGACCATAGGACATAGATATATGTTTGTTTGATGCTTTTATTATGTACTAGTACTTGGCAATAGAAGAATTAGTAGTTTAATCATGTCCACCTTACTAATGAACTGGTTCACCGAAATGACTTTCATATACTAGTACATGCTAAACCTGCTATGTGTCTGCTTGTTTCTTCTTTTAGAATGCTGACAGAATATTGGGGAAGAGTGCCTTATTAAGCAATGGTAAAGGAAGTAATGCAGATAAGGTTCAGGATAGTGAGACATCCTTGTTGGTTTCCAACAAAGCTGATAAAACAGCTAAGGAAGACTATCTTGAAGACAGTGAGACAACCCCAAAGTCCTTTCTTGGTTTAGTGTTTGAGTTACTGGCCACTACCGCTTGCACAAGCTATTCAAACTCATTGTTTGAATCAGTTCGGTTTCTTCAGTCTCAACTACAAGCTGAAAGGCATCGATCAGCTGTGCTGCGACAAGAAGCGGAAGGACTGCGGAAGTCCCTGGAGCATTCATATGCAAACTTTTTGGTGCAACAGCAAGTGTTGGAGGATTTTAGCGCCAAACAGGACAAAGCTAATAAGCTTGCCAAGCTTATTGCCAGCACGGTGGATACCCAGGATAACGTTTCTTGAGCTCTTCTGAAGTTGTTTCAGTTATGCTCTTGTTTTGCTGCCGCGTTTATTTGCACTGGTGGCCAATTTTGACAGCTACTGTATGTAATATGCTATGTTGTTCCCTAGATTTGCACTGGTGGTGAACTTTGCTGCCCACTGGATGTAATATGTGTTTCCTTATTGTCTTGTTTAGCTGTTTGATGCCCAGTGGATGCACCGGTGGCTAGCGTTAGTTGCTTGCTCATTTTTTTCCTTATTGTCTTGTTTAGTTGTTTGCCTTTAGTCACTGCATTTCTTTTTCCGTGTTTTTATAGTGGCCACAATAACCTGCTTTTGGTAACTAGGCCACAATAATCATGGCAACACACGAACTGTTGTAACCATGGGCCTCCTGCGGGCCATATGATCCATGGGCCTTTTATGGGCCGTAGGATCCATTGATCTTCTATACAGGCCGTAGGATCCATGGGCCTTCTATAGGCCATAGGATCCATGGGCCTTCTATGGGCCGTAGGATCCATGGACTTTCTACGGGCCATACGATCCATGGGCCTTCTACGGGCCATAGGATCCATTGGTCTTCTACGGGCCGTAGGATTCATGGGCCTTCTATGGGGCGTATAATCATTTCGCCAATCATGGGCCATACTATTTGTGGACCATAACGGGTCGTTAATAGGCCATATTTGATAATTCTATGAAAATAGCCCAACTATTTTTTTTGACATGAAAACAACCCAACGGGTTAACGGGCCACAAATGGGCCGAATGTAACCCTTGGCTGAATTTGGCCCACAAACGGAGAAGGCCAGTAACGGACTGTAACTAACCAAATTGTAGAAATGAGCCCAAGAATAAATGGGCACTTAGAAGGCCGAAAGTTAACATGGGCTGGAAATGGCGGACGAAGTAATGGGCCGTTAATGGGTATAAAGTGATATAATGTTCATTATGGGCCAGTTTCATCTCGAGCCTTTAATGGGACCAGAGTTACGAAGGGCCTCATATGGGCCGAAAGACATCATGGGCCATACATGGGCCGGAAGTTACAATGGGCTGGAATCATATTGGACGGCCCAGATGAAGCTACTGGGCTTAATTCTGATAGGCCGTAACGGGTCGGGTGTTAGCGGGCCGTAAATGGGCGATATACGAAAAGGCCGTTAACAGGCTTTCCGTGGGCCGACCCATACCTTTTGAAAAAGTCAAATGGGCCAGCCTTTTCACCAGAATGGGCCTCTATTGGGTCGTGCCATGTGTCAACGTATCATAGACGCCTCTTGTCCAATGAGTGGATGACATCTGGCCCACCGAGGAGCAGACACGTGTTTCCTCCTGCCAATGAGAATTTTACATGTGGAAAATCCCCATTGGTCCGGGCTGTTAACGGGTTATCAGATCCAAAACCGGACCCGTTAGCTTAACAGCGAGCCATTACGGTGGATGCCACGTGTCGGGCACCCTTGATGAAAGCACTTTTATGACGCGTGATTTATCGTCATGTAAGTGGGCACTTCCGTGATGATAATTTTGGTAATGTCATGGAACACTTCTACGACAACACAGGTATCACTATCTTGATTCTGTCATAAAATCATCATGGATGTACATGCATGACAGAAAACGTGACCTACTGTGACAAACACGTATCATCACAGAAGTGTATTTTTTTGTAGTGATTGTCCACGAAGGACTTGCCTCACTTGCGTAGATCTTCACGAAGTAGGCGATCTCCTTGCCCTTACAAACTTCTTGGTTCAACTCCACATCATGTCGGAGGCTCCCAAGAGACACCTAACCAATTTAGGAGACACCACTCTCCAAAAGGTAATAGACGACGTGTTTATGATGAACTTCGTGCTCTTGTGCTTCAAATGATAGTCTCCCCAACACTCAACTCTCTCTTTCTCTCAAATTTAGCCTGGTGGAAGGAGGATTTGAGTGGAAAGCAACTTGGGAAGGCTAGAAATCAAGGTTCAAATGGTAGGAATGGAATCTCTTGATCTCAACATATGAGTAGGTGGTTCTCTCTCAGAAAATGTATGGTGTAAGTGTAGGCACGTTTTGATGGTTGTCTTACTTGGCAAGAGGAGGGTGGAGGGGTATATATAGCCTCCACACAAAATCCAACCGTTACACACTTTTGACCCATCTCGATGGAAACGACTAGCAAACTCGGTGGCACCAATCTGTATAAAAATATGAACGTTAGGAATCTCGGTGGACCGACTGGGACAACTCAGTGGGACCGATGTGCTAGGGCTTAGGGCAAACCTCAACTTGGTGAGACTAAAGTGAAGCAATAAGCAATAGAGAATCATTCAAGCCAACTTGGTGGGACCGATTGCAACATCTCAGTGAGACCGAGGTGAATGCAACAAGTCACAGAGTGCTGGCAAGGCCATCTCGGTGAGACCGAGATCTGTATCGGTAGAACCGAATTGTTAGGGTTTTGACAGTGGCTCAGTCTAGATGAACTGGGTAGCTCCGGGTAGAAGATATCGATAGGACCGAGTTAGAGTTTAGGTTTGGACATATGTGGATAGAGAAAGTGGTTAAGGGTTTAGGAGCAATATCATTAAGCACTTGAGCAACAAGATCATTAAGCAACACCTCATCCCCTTTTAATAGTATTGGCTTTTCCTATGGACTCAATGTGATCTTGGATCACTTAAACAAAAATGAAGAGTCTTGAGCTTTTGCCAATCCTTGTCCTTATCATTTTGAGGGGGTTCCACATCCTCTTATCGATGCCACGCCATTATTGAACTTATCTGAAATATACTAGATAAAACTATTAGTCCAACAAGAGATATGTTGACATTAATTACCAAAATCACCCAGGGAGCACCTGTGCTTTCATCCACCCGATCACGTAATAGCACGTCAGATCATCTGACCATAATAAAACAGGAGCAAGTATGCATAGCTTTTACATGGCTCTGACTCAAGCTGATCCGAGCATCTTGAAACGTACAGCTCGCACGATCATCCTTGCATCATTATCCAAATCATTCATTTTCAGGGGTCAAAATCTTCATGCCACCCTAGTGGTTGCGATCACAACTTCCGTCTGAATATGGTTCTTATATTCAAGTTTTATTTTCCTGTCGGTCACCGCCATTAATATGGTAAACCTTTCGGCCTTGCATGCCTCCTTGACGCTAGAGCACTACCTTCTCTTTCTTCGTCAAGGTGTTCTCAAACTTCTCTGTCATCTTGGACGTTGTCCCTTCACACTTCGCCTTCTCCTCCTCCCACTTATTTCCCCGGAAGCCTCTTCTAACCTTCCTGGGCGGCTCTTTTAATGGGTCCACTGGATCACCAGTTTCTTCCTCGGTGTACAAGCCAGCGGTCTTGGCAATGAATATATTTCACTTAGGTTGTCTGTTCAATTTCAACCAACAATGCATTCATTGAAGTTCTTCTTTTCCAATTTTAAGAACACATTGCATGCACAGGAAGGCTACAAAAAATAGTCAAATGACCAACACAACAATGCATATCCGGCCAAATGACACAGCAAATGCATATCTGGCCAAATAATATACACAATAATGCATATCCGGCCAAATGACCAACAAAACAATGCATATTCGGCCAAATGATCAACACAACAATGCATATCTGGCCAAATGATCAACACAACAATGCTTATCCGGCCAGATGGCCAACCAAAAATGCATATATGGCCAAATGACCAACAAAATGGTGCATATCCGACCAAATAGTCAACACATATTATCAACTAACTTGCTCACGAATTTGCGCTCCACTTGGCCATCATCCGATGAGTTGCCTCAAGTGGCCATAATACACTTAGATATGACCTTCTGGATGATGTACCATCGATGATTGAGAGACTTCACCCGACAACAACGGATGAGCCCATCGGAGTAGGGCTCGAAATGGTGATGTTCATGGAACCAAGTGCAAATATTGGCCCAAAATATTGAGCCCTTTTGCTCCATCCCATGGATCGGATCGATGCTAGTTGCCAAGCACGCATCACATAACAACTCTTCCTCCCGCATGTTAAAGCTTTCTCATCCACCCTTCTTCTTTGGATCCGTGACAAATTCATCCGGATCATCGGTGTCCTCCTCCTCCTCTTGCTCCTGTTGTACGATGGTCCAATCTTATTGTTGTGTGTTCGTGCCTGGCTAGGCGTATGCGCCCGTCTGCATGCCCAGTAGGGTGTATGTGCCGGACTGGATGAAGCCCGACTGTGACGCCAGCTGGATGTCAGTGCCAGACTACTTGTACATGCCGGACTGTGTGGACTCTGCATCATCCACCTGCCTGTCCTCGTAGCAAACTCTGCCTCCACCATCATCCTGGATCATCTAAAACATCTGCCTATCCATATCGTCGTACGTCGACTTGCCTGTTTGAGGCATAATGGTGAACAACGTGCAGGCACGCAGGTGCTCCAAGCCCGACATCCGCGTCCGTACAAGCTACTGCGATGTAGACTTCAAGAAAAGTAGCGACCCTACATTGACATCCCTGCATCAAGGCATGTGACTGGCGGTGGATGCAGGAGACTGCATACCGAGCTTCTTGGCAACATAGAATTGGGCCACCTTGTACCGCTCCGGCTAGGGCGGTGTCTACATAGACAATGATGGTAGCTATGTCCCGCGTCCCATACTTCGCCTTGCACCGGAAGCCACCTGCATGTCCACCACCTCCACCGCCCTTCTACTTCTTGACCAGAGCCTTTTTTGCCTTCACTTTGATGTGACGGTTTTGCTGTGTCTCCGAGTTGATCTTCCAGGGAGCATGATCGTCAGATCCTCC
Organism: Triticum aestivum; assembly: GCF_018294505.1. Taxonomy (NCBI): domain Eukaryota; kingdom Viridiplantae; phylum Streptophyta; class Magnoliopsida; order Poales; family Poaceae; genus Triticum; species Triticum aestivum. The sequence continues at coordinate 643,965,019 of NC_057798.1, read as the reverse complement.
ACCACCATCGTTTGGCTGCTTTTCATGTGGTCCATGTGCGGCAGCGAAAAGGAGCAGAAATTGCATGGAGAATGGTGGGATGAAAGAGGAGAGTGTTGAGGAAGGGGGGTTTTGCCTTGGAAACAATGCAGATAGCCAGGGGCGGAGCCCAAGGGGCTTACCCCTGATGCACATGCATCAGGGTCCGAAATAATTTTTATTGGTACCCACCATCCAAAGAAGGGTTGTGCATCAGGTACGGTGGTGACCAGTGCATCACGGTCCAAAATTATAGCCCATGATCGCGCGCACAAACACGACCATTCCTAGCTTCCAAGCCTGCCCCGCTCGTCCGCAGCCCATACGTCATAGGTTCGATCAATCAGTTACACCGTAACGCAGCATCTAAAAAAACTAGGCAGTTCCAGGGAACGGCGATGGGGTTCCCAATCCCTAATTCCCACTGACGCCCCAATGACGGCAGTTAACAGTAGCACTCACCACGCCGCACAAGCGGAAGAGGGAGCTGCCGGTGATCGGCACCACGCCAACGCCCTGACGCTGATGCAACGCCCAGGTGCATAGGCAAGACCTGTCCATCGATCGTTGCAACCACGTCGACACTCCCTACTCTTTGCCCGATTGTCCATCTACAGGTTGCAACATACCCTAATTTCCAGGCAGTGCCTTTGCCGTTGCCAAAGTTTCTAAATACTTTTACAAAGTAGTTATTAATTTTTATCATGTTTTGCATGAATTTGTATTGAGATAAATCAAACTCTATTCAAGTATATGTTTTTTGGCAAAACATGTGGATTGTTTAGGGTTTTAACTTGACAATATGCCATGTCTCATGTGCAACTTTTAATTTTTTATTTATCAAATGCAGATATCCTATGGAGAATTTTTTTCCCAAAGAAGAGAACTATTCCAAAATGCTCTAGGAGATGTAAAGGGAAGACGAGATTCAGTATGATCCATGCAAGAAGGAATTGATAGAACATTTCGACCATCCTAATTTGAAGAACATATTTGCAATCACCTCAATGATGAAATCTTTAGTGATGATATTATTTATTATGTTCAAATTGAAGAAGTGAAAAGTATCACCAATGCTCAACGAAGCAAATCTATTGAAAGGTAATCAAGAAATGCAAGACATTTCTTCAAAGTAATTTTTTGTCCTTTCTTCAATCCTTATAGTTAGCAGAATTGGTAACTTTTGAATTTATACATCATCTCCTAATTATGTGTATAATCTACACTATAAGTTACGAAACAAATCTCTACTTAGTACAATGTAGTACGGAAATTTTGTGTTATGTTATAGAGGTGCATCAGGGTGACTTGAGCTCCAGCTCCGCCCCTGCAGATAGTTACAAAAGTGTGGGCTCCCCCTCGGTTTTTGGTGGGCCGAGGGGTGTTGTAGTCTTACGTGGCTGGTATCTGGACTCCTGCAATGCCCCTTTGGTTCGGTTCTGGTTTGCGGGAAAACAACGGTCTGGACTGATCCGCAGACCGATGGGGGGGGGGGCGTCGTTGGATGGCTTGTGGAGTCCGGACCATGCGGTCCAGACGAATGCATGTGTTTTGTGTGTCGGCATTGGAGATGCTCTTAGCTCCCTTTTTTTGGAACAAAGATTCATTTGAAACACAAATTTAAACTACTTGATTACATAATAATTAAACAAAAGTAGCACATCATATAAGTAGATGGTTTGTCACTAAGTTGCATAATTAAATAAATTTTAAACTACGTGTCATCACCATGAAGGATGCAGAACGTGTCGAAGTCATTCAAGTCAGAGGAGATAGGGATCACCCTCCCCTTCTCCTAGAGTAGTCGGCCTCATCATCGTTGTTGCTAGGCCCGTCTGGTGGCAACTCCTCCTCGTTGGATATCTCGTCACAATTGACTTCACCCTCCTTTGAACTTGAACCATGCTTTGTTCTCAGCGATGAGCAGCAAATTCTTTACGATGAGCTCGACCATATAGTCCTTGTCGATGCACCCAACCTTGAGCTTGTTCACAACCACTTGCCCTTCTCCTCATCGCGGGAAACCACTCTAATAGGTGGAGGCTTGAGAAGTCAGGGGTGCGACTGCCGAGGGAGAAGTTAATCTTCACCCGGTTGCTGTAGTAGTAGTCGCATCATACGCTCGTGCCACCTGCTCCGTGGTGGTTAATGTGCCAAGCCACCGTTGATCTCCCGTGCGTCCCGATTTTAGATCTCCACCGCCCAAGTGCCATGGACCTTGAGGAGGCGTTGGCGGCGAGTGCTATTCCGGGTGAAACGAGACTCCGCCTTCTTGTCTAGGCCGGCCGCACTTGTGATGGTTCCCCAGAATCCAATACATCCACTTACGTCCACGTTGGTGGCGATTGAGGGGGGGGGGGAGCTGCGGGTTTGCCGGTGGAAGCGCTGGCGTGGGGACGGCCGAGCGAGGGAGAGGGATCTTTTGCTGAGAAGTTGGTTCGACTGCTCAAAATTGAGAGATGGTGGATGTGCCCCTAATTTTTTTATGTAGTTTACTCAAACGAGATTTCAACTAGATGTGGCTTAATTCCTTGAAAAGAATTTTTGAGGAGTTAAAGCCCTTTTCAGGCTTCTATTAGAGATGCCCTAATAGCATAGCTTTTGCAGTAACAGTACCAGCACGTGACAGCCCTGTCCACGGCCGCTTGTACCAATTTAGGTAGATCATGTGATTTCTGGTACAGGCATTGTTTCTAGCATTTGGACAGGAGCTTTGCTCTATTTGTATCGTGCGTGCATGTGTTGTTGCCGACTTGCCGTATACGATACGATCGAGGGTGGTAACAAGTGTCCAGCCTCCGCGATTCATTCATGGCCCAACCGATCTCTCCAGTTGATGATACTACTCCCTCTCAGCTCCAGCTCGCAGCCCGCCGTCGCCCCCCAAGCCCTATACGACCTCAGCGCCCTGCTTGAGTCATGACGTCCCGCCCCGGCCGACCATGCGCGAGGAGGGGAAATGCCCCGCCGCCAGCCACAGCGCAGGGCTTTGCTTTGGTGGATCTGGCCGACGCGGTGACGGGGAGGAAACGACAGGGTCGGAGGGGAGAGGTTATGGCGCCGCCGCCCGTGTCTCCATGGGGGACGACGCGGGTGCTAGAGGAGGGGAAGAAAGGGGACGAGAGTTCGACTAGATGTGGCTTAACTCCTTGAAAAGAAGTTTTGAGCGAAAGTAGTTTGTTACAAGTCATAAGTCGCATCCTTCCTTATGAAAAGCTTAGGGTTCCTCTGTCTCCTGCTCGCGTCGCCGCATGTCCGCCTCGCCTCCTGTGGCTTTAGGGTCATGGCAGCATGGTGGATTTCGGCTCTTGCCGGTGGAAGGGCTCTATTTTTAGATGTTCCTATTCAGAAAGATGAGACGGTGGTGGCCCCTGAAAATGGAATAAGATTTTCTCCGCCTAGCCCCCGTCCCGGCGGTGTGTCTAGCATCATCGGTGGGCGTGTGGAGGTGTGTCTTCGGTGGATCTGTCTGGTGGATTTGCTCGGATCTGGTCGTAGTTTGTCTACGTTTGTGTTTCTTCAGGTTGGATCCTTTCGATCTGCGCTACTCTTCATCGGCGGCGGTTGCTGTTCTGGTGCGCTGTTTCTTTGAGGCCTTAGCACGACAACTTCCCGACTATCTACTACAACAAGTTTTGCCCAGTTCCGGCAAGGGAGGGGCAATGACAGCGGCACGCCTTCGGCTCGCTTTAGTGCTTGTAGTCGTCGCTAGATGGTCTACGGATCTAAATATAATTTTTATTATTTTTTATGTTCATTTACTGTTATGATTGAAAATGAATAGATCGGAAGTTTTCTCAAAAAAAAAACATAGCTTTTGCAGTAGCAGTAGCAACACGTGACAGCCCTGTCACCACGGCCGCTTGTACCAATTTAGGTAGATCATGTGATTTCTAGTACAGGTACATTGTTTCTGGCATTTGGACAGCAGCTTTGCTCTATTTGTATCGTGCGTGCATGTGTTGTTGCCGTATATACACGATACGATTGAGGGGGGTAACAACTGTCCAGCGTCGGCAACTCATTCATGGCCCAACCTATCTCTCCCTCCTAGTTCCTGAGACCACTCCTACTACTACTCCACTTTGCATTCATGCTGCCTGCAACTGCAATGGTCCACGGCAGTGAATTGATTAATTTCAACGGCATCCATCCATGCATCTGAACAGCAAAACATCTCAGATACTACAGTGGTACTGTGGCGGCAAGTGGGGCAAGTCGGCAAGATCAGCCCCGCTTATCCTAAGCTTATGAACTGCAGATATAATCGGACGAGAAAATTCAGGATTACTTTTCTGAACAATACACCGGAGGCCGAAGTAGTAGTTGGGTAGTACAAATGAACCTGAAATTGAAGATCAACACCGTAGCAGTATAAATTTTTTCCGTTGATGAATGGAAAAACGAGTAGCCAATGGCCAATGCGTGTGAGCAGATCCTCTTCCTGATCTAGAAGAAGCGGTCACCGACAGGACGACGCACCTGACCTGCTGCCTGCTGGCTGGGCGGATCGACGACCAAAGGCTTGAATTCCAAGTTAGGTTGTCTTTTTCTATCTACCCAAACAAAGAAAGAAAAGGTCAAAGGCACAACTAATAATGATAAGTACACATATTTTCTCACGTACCGGCCGATCCATCCACTACCACTACCACTAGCAGTAGTACCAGGCAGTGCAGTAGCTTTTACAGCATTGTGGTTGTAGGCTTTGTCCCACTTATCAATATAGCACTACGAGTTTTTCTCCTGTAACGACAAGCAAGCATGAAGTTTTTTTTTTCTTTTTTTTTTGAAAAACCCCCTATATTAATTAATTAATAATGTTATTACAATCATTCATTATAAAATTCGCCACACAGGACGGAACACTATTAAGAAGAATCCCGTCAGATTTATTTATAAAGCTAAACTTCACAATTTCGTGCGCCACCTTATTGGCCTGCCGATTAATTTTCGCAATTTTAAAATTCCTGAGCATCGTCAATATACTCAAGACTTCTTTCTTCAGATCAACGAGCGGAGACCTGTCAAGATTCTCATTTGCAAGGAAAGAACGGACAAAAGCACAATCAGTCTTCAAAATAATGGATTGGTGAAGAGTAATACCTATATAAAGGCCTGCCAGACAAGCACGTAGCTCAGCTTCGTTCACGCTGCAACACTGACCCAGAAAGTCCCACGAAAAAGTAATAACTTCACCAGATGAGTTCCTAACAACCACCCCCACACTGGCCGCACTAATACTCTCCACATAGCTGGCATCAACATTGATCTTGATATAATCATCTGGTGAAGGCTTCCATCCCACCTGTTCTTGTGATGTTGTGAAACCTGGTGTAGCACCTCCCACTTTCCCTTTACCTTTGTTACTAGTAACAACCTCAACAGAGTTGTGACCGGATGTAAAAGAAGACCAATATTTTACCACAAAAATTGCAGATGCAGCAATGGATTCCTTCCCTTTCCCAAAAATTAAATCATTTCTCAGGTGCCATGTTCGCCAGAACAGAAACAAAACTTGCCCTCTCTGTTGCAAGCTCAAAAGATCCAACAAAATCAATAATCAATCTGGTCCCGAGAATTTGAACCACTCTTCATCAGGAATATTCCACGATTTTCTCAAGGCCAGTCGCAGTGCACGAGCCTTAGGACAAATAACTAGTGCATGAAACGTGCTTTCCTCTTCTACTCCACAAATAGAGCACATACCTGAAGTAATCTGATGGTGCTTAACTCTATTGGTGTGGACCGCCAAGCTATCGGTCGCGGCCCTCCAAGCAAAAATCTTTTTGAGTAGCAAGCAGGAAGTTATTAATGCTAAAACGAAAATCTCTTTTGTTTTTCTTCTCTCTGGACCTTTTTATTGATAAACGGAATATTAATACCAGGATGATACCAGTTTTCTTTTTTTGCGGGGATACCCGTTACACCTAGCCTCTGCAACAACATAATATGCAACAACATAATATCGAGACAGTCTAGACATTAAAGATGCACACAGCCAAAAAAAGGAAAAATGAAAAATCTCATATGCAATATTTTTCTCTCTGAAGCTTTTTGGTTGCATCTTCGTTGTGTCACCACCTGCACTGCATCTGCATGCATGTCTTTTGCGGTTGGAGGCTTGCGGCTCACTCATCAAGGCAACAGCTAGCAGGGCAGACCGATCCAAAACCCCGTGGTGTGACGTGCAAATGCGAACCATAACAACAGCAGCAGCATCAAACGAACGGACGGGTTTGGTGACGCGTCGTCGGTCGGTCGACGAGACGTATGACCATGCGATGCATCCACGGACGGTTGATCGGCTGACAAGGACGTTGCTAATCTTTGGTTTCTGTCAGCAGCCTGCTGGTCGGTATTAGTAGATGTATGCAATCATATGTGCAGTGCAGCCAGCCGCGTGCATCAACCAACCGGCCGGCCGGCCCGGCTGCAGTGGTCAGTGCGATGCTGCCGGTTCAGCAGGAGGAGTGAATGCATGGCAGGATGAGGATGAGGCGTAAGCCTGACGCGGGCACGGGTATGCGCGGTGCGGTGGTCAGCCTGGCCTGGAAAACAAAAGTTGAGCCGGCGTTGCCACGCTAGGCTTGCCCGGCAAGCACGCAAAGCACAGGAGAAAATTCAGAGAAAATGATGCGCAATTCATGATTTTCTTTTCTTTCTTTCAGGGATAGAGGGAGAAGCGTGCACTCCAGCTTCTGAAACAGCAACTGCAGTCGCAAAGCCACTGAATAAACTCGGTGTACGAATCGATATATGCTTTCTTCTTCATCTTTTTTTTTAAGTGGTGCGTGCACAAGAATACACGAAAAACCGAATTAACACCTAATTATATGACGCTTTCCCGTTACAAACCGCTCACGCCACCTTTTTCCTTTTTCCTAACCATGCAGGAGGGCTGCACCGCATGTGATCGCTCGGAAGGAGTAGAAAGTAACGCAAAGAATTTATCTGTTTCTCGAGCACAGTATGTATGGACAACCTCTGAAGAAATGGTTCCAACTTCCAGTAGGGTTATCCATGAACGACGGTCGGCGACCGTTTCTTAATTCGTTTTGGTAATGGACTGACTGGACAGGGAAACACCAAATGCGTGTCGGCCTTATCAACGAACGATACGGTAGTAGTAGGTGTTGGTTTCTTTTCTCTGCTTACGGCCAGCAGCAGCTTTAGCCTTTAGCACTGCATCTGCATGCACTCATTCACAGGTCTCGAGTCGCTCTCATGAAAGCTAAACCTCTACCTGCGCCGGAACCCGACGTCCAAACCACAATATATATGTTCTATTGCAATCAAGTTTATTCTCTTCAGGAAGAAGAAACTGAGTGCATAATATGTGTCGATGGACACTAACCAAGCCTTGAGCAATAACACTGAACCTTTCTCCAAGCGATGCAAGAAATTGTTGATTGGGTTCTTCAGGTTTTATCTTATTAAGCATTTGAACAAGAATTTTTTCCTATTGCCCGCATGAATTTTCACAAGAGTTTTTCTAAAGGTCAATTGACGAGATCGGATGTTTTCCCGCAAAAAATTTTTTTGGGCAAGAGTTGTAGGAACCGGCTTTCCTGGATCTCTGCTGGTGCCTGGTGGTGATAAATCAGCACATTTTCTGGCCTCAATGTCGTGAATCGGGGACAGTTTTGCACTGTAAACGAGCAGTTCCACAAGTGAAGAAAAATAGTTCTTTCACCAGACAAAAAAGTCAAGAAATGCTCCATCATCGGTGTACTTGAAAGTCAGGGAAATATTTCTTACCAACAAGGAAAATAATAAGAAATTTACGAGAAAATCTCAACAAGCAAGGAACAAAGAAGGGAATGCCCAGTTGCTAGCAGAAAAATCTTCTGGATTCGGGAGCACCTTGTAGCCATATAATATGCAGAGAATATGCTTGGTGAGAAAGATGATGTGTGAGCCTGCTTAGTGCTGTTGATTAGCGCATTATTCTGCTTAAAGCTGCGTCCTATCATGAGATGATGGCAAACGAGATATTGTGATGATATAGTAACAGGCAGGATATCTAGCCTTATTATGGCAGCTGCGACTTGGGTGAGCAGCTAGCAATCATGGACTCATTTTAACCCTACATACTCCATTGGGAAGCCTCGGCAGCTTTGTTTGCACCATCTACAAATGAGCTGTTAAGCAGACAGGGTACCTGTGCTGATGACAATGTGCCAGCAGTCACTTCTGCATCATCACAAGATCATACCCAATCAAAGATTTTCAGCAGACAAATCCCAGCATATCAAATACAATTTGCAATGTAAACTTTGACCTGGTAGCCTCACAATGCCATTTAGTGTGCAGTGCAGTGTGGCGTGGTGTGTGGACCTCTCACAGGAGCAAACACTTTAGCTATCTGATTACTTGTGTGGGAGTAGTTCAAGGACCACAGTGCACATAAGATTAGACCAGTGACCTGTACTTCCATGGCATCCAATGCATCAACTTCCCAACAACTGTTGCAGGAGGAGGCACCACCAATTATCACCCAACCACACAGTGTACATGCCAAACCAAACAGAGAAACATAACAACACAAGATGAGATGCCACTGCCAGCCACCCTAACCTAAAGTACTCCAAGAATCAATGGAAGAGGGGTACATCACAACAACATTTGCTACCACCCCATCATTCACAAGGACACTAATCACAGAAACCAAATCCACCCATAACTTAGTCCAGTTAACATAACACGTCTTGCAAGCATCATCCATGATTGAAAGGGGCTTTTCGCGGACAGAGTGAAAACCCCAGCCATGAAAATCAGGGGGGTTTCTCTGTACCGTCGGTGTCTCTATCCGCTAACCGCACGACAAAAGAGTTACTACTAAGTCAACTTACTACAGAAACTCAAAAGTTCCGTCAAGGTCTAGCATATGATGGGTAATATTAGCGATGGATCATCTCTACTGCGGTTACAACAAGACACAGTCTTTATTAAAACGTGCATCCTTGTCGAGGTACCCTAACGATGAGCGCTACGAGGCTTATGTATGACCTGAACTAAGGATTCCTTCTTATTTGCAATTTGGGCAGTTGTTGCTTATTTCCCAGATGGAGTTCACTGAGGAGGGAACCAGCCACTGCTGTAGAGCTTATCTGATGGCCTTGGCATTGGCATTGGCATTGGCAGCCTGACACTGTCGACTTGGCCATGGTTCTTCCGAGCACCGTCATAACTGGAAGATGAACAATTGGGTGGCACGGTCCCTTTGTTCGAGTCCTGCGGTGGAAGGAAGTAGTTTGCAACAGCTAGGTTGTTGTCAAGGACAGGGAGATCACCTGTAAGAGTCCTGAATGCAAACTCCAGGCATGGGTCTGACCAGATACTTCGAAACAGCGATGACAGGGAATATCCGGGCATAGCATCAGCTGTTCCGACAAGTCCGTTCTGTTGCGGCGGAGCATGCGCATTCTGGCGTCCAACTTCTGTTAACGAGCATGCAGCAGATGCTCCTAGTATTTGTTCAGGAGCCGAAGGATACTTGTCTTCAGCATTTCCAGAAGTACTTGGGGCATGTGCTCCATCTTTATTCTGAATTACTGGAGAGGAAATTGCCTTTGACTTAGGATTTTTAACTTGCTCTGTTGGTTGTACCTGATCAGCGATATCTGTCTGTGCGTCCACAAGTGGGTCTCTAGGTACATTATTGGCTTCCTCGTTCCTTTTCAGCGCAGTTAAACGAGGTGACGATCGAACAGGTGCAGCAATCTGTTTCACGGGTTCAGTTTTTTGCTTCTTTCCCTTGGGTTTCGGCTCTACATTTGCTTCTTCTCTTGCAGCAGATTCATGGTTCAGACGCTGATCGTTCTTTCTTGCCACCTGAAGCTCCAAGTCTGCAAGCCTCCCTTTGGAGACACCCTCGGGCTCTGATGATGGCCGTCCAGCCTGTATATTTAAAAATAAAGGCTATTAGATGGTGCAGTAATAGTTAGGTTGAGAATGAAACATGGGTAGCAACAAAGATTCTTTGTAATTTTCACTCATTTGAAGTACAATAGAAATCTGAGGGCATCGGCAGTTTGGCACCACTTTCATGTATATGACGTGTAGGTCAATATGGGAAATTTAATAGGCTGCGAAAGTGTGGTATAGCCTGTAGGATATTAGGAAATTGGTAATTCACAGATGTAAACTAGAAATTGTGTTCCAATACCAAAACGCATTGCAACAAGATGTTGCTTATTTGTAATTTAGGATAGAGAAGGGCGTGAAATGAAGAAATTCACATCTGCAACCCATTACATGCATATATCATATTGTTGAGACATTTATAAGCATGAAATATTTCATTTTAAAAGAACTATTTTGGCCATCCAGATTTGACAATCCAACCATCCGCAATTAGTTTGGCGATTAGTACTTTTCACACCCCTTCCCTTATATTTCGGAGAAGTATTATATCAATTGGCACGGCATGTTTTAGCAAAACTATCAGAATTTTGTAGGTGCATCAGGGAACTATCGATTACCTTGTGTACATTAGCGAACATAACATTTTTGCGCTATCCTAGAGCTAATTTAATACTACCTGCAAAGGGAAAAGCAAATGTAGATGCAAAGCTGTTGCTTGAGTTTAGGGTTTACTTAAATATGAATTTTAATTTCAACAAAATTCATACATATACATGACGATATAGCATGAACACCTGAAAATTTAATGCAAAAATATGATCAAGTTTATCCTGTACAAAAAACATGTGGTTGTTATTACACTGTTCAAACAATAAGTCAAACATTTTGTATTTTCATGCAGGGTACATTTGGTCATGTTTCTGTATGATGTTTTGTAGGCATTTGTGTTATAACTTGATGCACATGCATGATGTTTTTGAGATGCATAATTAGATAAACCCAAGCTCAAGCACCCACCCTTTATCTGCAACATCCGTCGAAATGAAAACACTTTTTTTTCGGAAGATTTTTATTTTATCGATTGAATAATTAGTTGACACAAGATGTTTAATATGCAGGCAAAATTCAAATAAGAAAATGCCATAAGAGAAGGAGCATACATGTTGAGATTTGTTCCCTGAAACCTGCAGGTCCTCAATTTTCTTCTTCTTTGGTGTCACAACACTATCACTGGTATCTTGAGATTCGAGATAGTGGTGAACTTCTTTGAGAGAACGAAATTCGTAGCTATTTGTAGGATCAATGTAGAACTGTATAGATCAAATGATTATATCAACTACAACTATAAAACAGAGGGTTAAGTAGACAATAAACAGAATGATACCAAAGTCAAACATAAATTGGACATAGTACCGTCTTGTGGAAAAACGCCTAAAAGCTATTCTAAGAAAACAACTCAAGTAGTTACTATCCATTATTTGATTTCTAGGTAAAACACAATCACTTACAACTCATTAAGGATTCATTTCGTTTATAAGGTTCAAAGACAGTAAAGAGGCTAGCTGTTTTCAACTCAATTTCATGTTCATACCATGACAAGAACAAGGTTCAATGAATTTTCTGTGTTGAAGTCATAAAAATATTCAAGATTCACCTACAGTTGTTGGCAAAAAACAATGCAATATACAACCTAGATCACCAGCATATTTAATTGACCAGAGGATTGCTAATGATAAGCTTTTTTTTACGGTGTGAAAAGGGAAAGGTTAGTAGTAGTCTAAGCCCCACTAAAGAAAACTGCACAAATCCAACTGCAAGTGCGGAGTTGTTGTTTTCTATCAAATCATTACCAAAACTTGTTTTTTAGGATCTGTGTACCTTTTTTGTTGGAACCAAGACTGCAACAGGTATCAGAGTGATAGCATAAACACACTGAGTTAAATTATTTGAGTGCATTCCACTTTCACCCCCAGTCACGACTTTGTGACAATACTTACCCTATTTAAACAATCTTACCACATTTACTCCTTAGTTATTTTCTTGTGATGCTTTTTACCCCATTTTACTTTTTTTCCTCAAACTGACAAGGTGGACCCATGTGTCAGGATGATGTGGAAGCTGACTAGTCCGAAGCTGAGGCCGTATTCGTGGTATGGCCAAGAAGCAGCGGGGTGCAGCTAGCCGAAACCTATTCGCCAAAGTTGACAAAATTCCATAGAGCTTAACTAAATTTCATGAAATTTGAGGATTTCGACATACTTTGGTATGCCCCTAACGAGTATGTGTCCTAGTTGTATATGCAGTAAGCTATCATGTCATCCTAACAAGTCTGCAGTTTCCATAGCATGTCCTAGTGATCTAACTCATCCGTTTGATACAATAATAAACCAAATGGGGTGAACGTTGTCGCAATGTCACAACTCACAACTAATGGGGTAAAATGTGGCAGGATTTTAACAGGGTTCACAGCATCATAACTAGAGAGTAAAAGCTGGAATTTACTCCAAATATTTCCCACGATTTAACCAAGGGAAACACACTGCACCTTGTCCCTCCTGAACCTAGATCCAGGCCGAGGCTTTCTAGGCCTGTACTCTTTCAGCCAACCATCAGGTAACCCCTCTCCGGCAGGCTCGCGTTTCGTCTCAACCTAGGTAGGCAACAAGTATGAATTAAGCAAACTTGCCAAATATTATAGAACTGCAGAAAGAGTTTGAAGTTGTCATACCATGATCCCGTTTGGGCAGTGCAGGCCACAGGATCCTGTCAGGCTAAAACATCCTAAATCATGCAAGGAAATGGTAAGCATCTAAAAGAAGAACGTAAATCGCATGGAGCTTGCTGTGAAAGAAACATGGGCTTGTAGTAGCAGTCAAAGTCAAGCATTCATGTACTTTCTGAAATAACAACAATACGCTGCCAGTCTGAAGCCGTCTGTAGGGAGAGCTGATGGGACAAGGCTTTTATGGGAGCACTACAGAAAAGGTCTTTGCAGAACATGAACTGAACCTGTTCAAATCGACTCCCGAATCCTGATACCTCAGTTGAGCTATTAATAGAACTTGCTAATCCCAGCTCCTTGACAAAAAGATGTAGCCGCACAAACTCAAGAGTGTAGCAGCTAAAAAGGTAGGTCGTATTTCGTAAGATGCCGAGTATGGTGATCTGTGGATTGCGCCCCATGTCCCAAGCCCAATTGCTGCTACTTTTGTTGAACAAAATCTCTCTTTGTTTCGCAAAAAAAAAGTAGAATAAAATCCCTTCTTGAGCGCGCACACACATGCACCGGAGATAGCTCACCAAGCCCACCTAGGAACTCTTGCTTGAGAGATTAATAAGCAGCTTAAGGTTCCAACACAAAGCTCTGGCCACGAGAAAATTAGGCAGGGAGGGAGGGGGGAGCAAAGACCTGAGCAATACTAGTACTACAAGTTATTTTTATTTTACTTTGCACTGGAAATAAGGATGGCGTTTCTGTGGATTCATTAACGAGAGAACCAAACGATTTACAGATCATAATCACACAGAAACGCCGAGGATATTGCAGCAGGGTCTCGGAATCCAGATCCAAAACCTCACACAAAGCACTAGTAATATTACCACCCAGCCAAGCAGCACGGCAGCAAGCACCAAAAATCTTGGCGTGTTTTCGCATGCTACCTTGAACAAGAGCATGCGCATGCTCTTGGCACATAATCGTAGTCGAAACTCGAAAGGCTAGCCTCCCTCCCCGTAGAACACGGAAATCCATTGGGGGAACCAAACTACTAGTAGTACTCTCGAACAAACTGACTTGGAAAAAATCAGCAAGAAAAAGAAAAAGGAGTGGTTGCGCCCGGCAAGAGACGAGGAGGCCGAGCAGAGCAGGAGCACTGACCTTGTTACCGGCCAAGGCTACGGTGCGGTGGCCATGGAGCTCCGGGTGGTTGGGGAGAGGAGGAGACCCGGGAGGGAGGGAGGGAGACCGGAGAATGACAGCAGGAGGTGCGCGAGGAAGACCAGCAAGGAGCACGACGCACTGGGGGTCAGGAGTAGTAGGAGTCGGAGGAGGACAGCAGAGGCTTCCCTTTCTTTCTCTCTTTGTTTTACCGCCCCGATCTGACAGACAGATGCCGCGCGCGGGTGGCTTGCCTCCCCGTCTCTCGTGATTCCGTCAAGTGGTGAAGGCGACACTCGCTGCCTCGCTCGCTCCTCGCTCATGCGTGGACTGTGACAGTGTCGTCCAACTGTCCCTCCCTCCTCCCTCTCTCCTCACCTCCTCGCTCGGTGTGGCGTGGGTAATGACTAATGATGATGACGTCCATCCTCACGGCGCGCCACGGCCGCTACTGGACAAGGGAAGGCCGGGAAGGGAAGCCAGGTCGTCGTCTGAACTGTGGTGGTTGATGGAACGGAGGTGATGGAGGTGGAGCCATTTCTTCCTTTCTTTGCTCGCTTTGCCCATGCCTGCCTCTGCTCACTCACTGTCTCTGACTGACTGACTGACTGACTGGGAGGTTTTTACTGCTTGCGTAAATGAGGCAATAGCTCACCTCGCCGCGATGCAGAAGGTGTCTATCGTTCCTGCTTCTTTTTAATTGTGATGCATCATGCATGTGCTTTTTGTCTGAATCAAGTCAGAGTAATCTCTGCTTGTTGTAGCTCCATGGTTCTTTTCTTAGGCGAATTTCTTGTGCTTCCATAGCTGCTGCATGTGTGCATGTCATTGGCATGGCTTCAGCGTCGGCATTTACTAAGAATCAGTACACCGCTTGCTTGCCTTTAAAGAATCAAGGTCTACATATGGCGTCCGCCTAGCTGACCGACGTCGACTAGCCTAGCCCCAGCGAGTTTTGTCCTAGCCCTAGCCTGCGCGTGAGGAGGGAGGTAGACCTTGATCCCCTCCCTCTCAATTATTGGGCTCTCTCATCTGAATCCTCACACTACCAAGATGAGATGTTACCTGCATTCTCCGTCCATCCATGGGCATGGATAAGAAAAGATCACCGTCATCATCGTCATCACACGAATCACTAAATCTGGCCGGACGAATGAGATGCTCTTCCTTGACTCGGAGCCTGAGCCACCCAAAGGATCCAAGAGATAAGATGGGTAGCAGCAGGAACGAATCCAATTCCCTAACCTCACCAGTAAAATGTAATCTAAGCTAGCTGCATCCATCACATTCAGATACAGTGACACTGCTCATGGGAAATCACATTAGCAGGTGCGTGTTTAACCTTTAGAATTAGCGCTAGTGAACCAGACCAGGACCACGTACTACTACCACGCCTTTTCCTATGCGTCGAGTGCCTCGAGAAACGTGGACCGGACCGCGCGCTAGGCCGGTTGGTGCTGCTGCTACTCCAGCAGATTCAATTCTCAAGGGGCAGGAAGAAAAAAGATCCGATTCAGAAAAGAGGAAACTGCGGCGGCGTCTCTCTCCCAAATCCCGATCTCCCCGTCCGTCTCTCTCGGTGAATGAATAGCCAGGACACGGCGCCGTACCTCTGGCTGCAGTCGAGTCGACGGTGGCCTCCCTCCCTCCTCCGCGGATGGAGTCGTCCCGGGCTACGCACTCATGCCGGCGACAAACACGGCGCCGTCGACGGGCAACATCAAGGGCAGGAGCGGTTAGAAACAGTACCAAATGGATGCCAACTGTTCTCTTCTGCTGAGTGATCGATCTGATCTGATCTCACCCACTACAGGCGGGAGATGAGAAGAAGGCGAGTGGCGCGTCTCCGTTTCCCTCGCCTCTCCGAACGCCAGATCTGTTTGACTGTTTCGGATTTTATATATACTGCCTTTTCTTCGAGATAAGTAATATCATATACCGGGAGCCGCTATGTCTCGTTGTAGGCGAGACGGAGGCAAGCCTCGCGTCGGGGTAAGCTCCAGATGGGTCGGCCCAGCTGCGCGGGAGGCTACAGCCTCTTTTTCTCTTTTTTTTTCTGTTTTCTGTTTTCGTTTTTGTTTATTTTTTACTTTTCTTTAAAATTTAAAATATTTTAAACTATATTACAAAACAAATCTATAAAAACGTTTGAAAAGTTTTGACCAAGCATTTACAAAAGTTAAATGTGTATAGAGAAAATATTTATCACATATATGAAAAGGTATTAAAATTGATCACATATTGAAAATATGTTAATCAAGCACTTGAAAAACATTTGAACAAGTATTCGAAAATTTTAGTCAAGCATTTGGAAAATGTTAAATGTGTATAACCAAAAAGTTGACCAAGCATCAAAAAGATGATGAATGTTTTTCATCATGTATATAAAAAATCTTAATCAAGCATTTCAAGAAAATGTTGATCAAGTATCTGAAAAATGTTAATCAAGCATTTGGAAATGTAAAATATTTATAGTAAAAATGTTGACCATGTATAAAAAAATGATGAAATTTCTTTAGCATGTATATTAAAATGTTAAGCAGGCATACGGAAGAAATGTTGAACAAGTATTGGAAAATTTTTAATCAAGCATTTGGAAAATGTTAAAAATGTGTATAGAAAAATGGTTTACCATGTATTAAAAAATGATGCATTTCATATCATGTATATAAAAATATTGAACAAGCATTGGAAATTTTTTAATCATGCATTTGGAGATGTTTAAAATGCGTATAGAACATTTGTTGAGCATGTATTAAATAATGATGCATTTTTTATCATGTACATAAAAATATTGAACAAGTGTTGCAAAAATGTTTAATCAAGGACTTGGAAAATGTTAAAAATGTGTATAGAAAAAATGTTGACCATGTATTAAATAATGATGCATTTTTATCATGTATATAGAAATGTTGAACTAGTGTTGGAAAAATATTAATCAAGCATTTGGAAAAATTTAAAAATGTGTATAGAAAAAATGTTGACCATGTATTAAAAAATGATGCATTTTTTTATCATGTATATAAACTTTTGAAAAAGTATTGGAAAAATATTAATCAAGCATTCGGAGAAATGCTAAAAATGTGTATAAAAAAATATTGACCATGTATTGAAAAATGATGCATTTTTTATCATGTATATAAAAATGTTAATCAAGCATTTAAAAAATGTTGAACAAGTATTTGAAAAAATGTTAAATGTGTATAGAAATTTTTTTATGATGTATTAAAAATGGCAAAAAATGATCATGTATATGAAAATATTAATAAAGCATTTGAGAAAAATATTGAACAAGTATTTAAAAATGGTAATCAAGCATTTCAAAAATGTTAAATGTGTATTCAACAGATGTTACCATGTATTAAAAACTGTTAAACTTGTATTTGAAAAACCTTAATCAAGAATTTCAAAAAAAATGTGTATGATTTTTTTTTCTTACCATGTATTTAAAAATTTAAAAATTTATATTTGAAGAAAAACGATAAAAAGAAGAAAGAAAGAAACAAAACGGAAGCGAACCAACCTGTGATTGAATGGTTAGAGGGACAGTGGTATGCCCAGCCCACCAGGGTTTAAGTCCTGGTGCTCGCATTATTCCTGGACTTATTTCGGGATTTTCGGCAATGCACTTTCAATGGGAGGAGACGTTCCCTTCGAAACAAAAAAGATATGAAGTTGCCGAGGGGCAATGAGCCAGTGGCTCTGGTGTCTTGGCTTGAAGTTGGGCTCGAGGATGACAGCATGCGGCGGCACCCTTCTTCTCCAACCTTGTCAAATGAAGAAGTGGCGTCAAAATCTGGTGAACATGGGGAAGACCCCGTCCGATGCGCCACAAAGTCTCGGTGTTGTCGCCTACGGCATATCTATATCTATATCTATACCTACTAATAAAGCAAGGTGCGTTTCTCCAAAATTTTCATCCATTCACCATCGAAAAGATTTTTTTTCTATCTGAGGTGGTACTAAATTTCTGGGCGTCTATCCGCTAGAAAAGAAAAAAGATTTGTCTAGAATTCCTTAATTGGGCCACGTGCGCTCTGGCCCAACGAAGCCAGCCCACTTAATATTCCCCAAGCAGTAGGGAAGACCTTATTTTTCGCATGGTGTGATAAATAGAAGAACCTTCCCACAGGGCGCCTAAGAATGGGCCGGCCCGTTTCTCTTTTTTGGTTGTTCTATTTCTAATTTTTTCTGTTCCTTTCTCTTTCTCTTTTATATTTCCTGTTCCTTTATTTCTTCTATATTTTTTATTTTTTTGTGAAGCAAAAATTTATAAAAATATTTATATTTTTCAAATATTATAAAAATGGTCAGAATTTCAAAATATTGTTCCTGTTTTTACAAAGTTTGAAACTTATAAAAATTCTCATTTCAAAATTTCTCAACATTCAAAAAATGTGTTCTCTTTTTAAGTAAATGTTCGCATTTTTAAAAAATGTTTGTATTTTCCGAAAATACTTTGAGATTGTTTTTTTTACAAAAGTTAACATATTATATAATGTTCCATATTTTAAAATATTCTTGTTTTAGTGAAATGTTAAAAATTCAAAATACTTTTTGCGTATAAGAAAACATTTTCTGATTTTTTAATGTTTCCCTTTAAAAACATTAAAATACAAAAATATTTGTAAATATTATTTGTGAAATTTAGAAACTATTCATGTTTCTAATTTTGTTCGTGTTATTAAAAAAATATTGGATTTTTTTTATAAAAAATAATTATCTTTTCCGTTGCTTCTTGCAAAAAAATCTCTCCTGTTGCAACACACGGGCATATGTGCTAGTCTAGTATAATAAGAGAGCTTACAAACAAAAATTTACACAGACATGGGAAAGGATCAATGTCAAGAGCATCTAAGCCAAGGTTATTATCCACCACGCTGGCAGACTCCAAGGCCCTCCTAACTATGGCCTACTTAATTGACACACAATTCTCGGGACTGGGCTATAGTTATTATCGAAAACATGCCTATTCTCTTGGCCACACTTGCTCCTTACCCTATACATGGTCGCCTCTGTTGGGGAACGTAGTAATTTCAAAAAAAATTCTACGCACACGCAAGATCATGGTGATGGTATAGCAACGAGAGGGGAGAGTGTTGTCCACGTACCCTCGTAGACCGTAAGCGGAAGCGTTATGACAACGCGGTTGATGTAGTCGTACGTCTTCACGATCCGACCGATCCAAGTACCGAACGTACGGCACCTCCGAGTTCACCACACGTTCAGCTCGATGACGATCCCAGGGCTCCGATCCAGCAAAGCTTCGGGGATGAGTTCCGTCAGCACGACGGCGTGGTGACGATGATGATGTTCTACCGGCGCAGGGCTTCGCCTAAACTCCGCGACGATGTGACCGAGGTGGAATATGGTGGAGGGGGCACCACACACGGCTAAGGAACGATCCGTAGATCAACTTGTGTGTCTATGGGGTGCCCCCGCCCCCGTATATAAAGGAGCCAGGGGGAAGGAGGCGGCCGGCCAAGGAGGGCGCGCCAAGGGGGGAGTCCTACTCCCACCGGGAGTAGGACTCCCTTCTTTCCTAGTTGGAATAGGAGAAGGGGGGAAAGAGGAGGAAGAGGGGAAGGAAAGGGGGGCGCCGCCCCCCTTCCCTTGTCCTATTCGGACTAGGAAGGGGAGGGGCACGCGGCCCCCTCCTGCCTCCTTCCCTCTTCTCCCTCGAGGCCCATGTAGGCCCAATAACCCCCCGGGGGGTTCCGGTAACCTCCCGGTGCTCCGGTAAAATGCTGATTTCACCTGGAACGATTCCGATGTCCAAATATAGGCTTCCAATATATCGATCTTTATGTCTCGACCATTTCGATACTCCTCGTTACGTCCGTGATCATATCCGGGACTCCGAACAAACTTCGGTACATCAAAACTTATAAACTCATAATAAAGCTGTCATCGTAACGTTAAGCGTGCGGACCCTACGGGTTTGAGAACTATGTAGACATGACCTAGAACTATTCTCGGTCAATAACCAATAGCGGAACCTGGATGCCCATATTGGTTCCTACATATTCTACGAAGATCTTTATCGGTCAAACCACATAACAACATACTTTGTTCCCTTTGTCATCGGTATGTTACTTGCCCGAGATTCGATCGTCGGTATCTAATACCTAGTTCAATCTCGTTACCTGTAAGTCTCTTTACTCGTTACGTAATGCATCATTCCGTAACTAACTCATTAGCTACATTGCTTGCAAGGCTTATAGTGATGTGCATTACCGAGAGGGCCCAGAGATACCTCTCCGACAATCGGAGTGACAAAACCTAATCTCGAAATACACCAACCCAATATGTACCTTTGGAGACACCTGTAGTACTCCTTTATAATCACCCAGTTATGTTGTGACGTTTGGTAGCACCCAAAGTGTTCCTCCGGTAAACGGGAGTTGCATAATCTCATAGTTACAGGAACATGTATAAGTCATGAAGAAAGCAATAGCAATATACTAAACGATCAAGTGCTAAGCTAACGGAATGGGTCATGTCAATCACACCATTCTCCTAATGATGTGATCGTGTTAATCAAATGACAACTCTTTTGTCCATGGCTAGGAAACTTAACCATCTTTGATTCACGAGCTAGTCAAGTAGAGGCATACTAGTGACACTATGTTTGTCTATGTATTCACACATGTATTATGTTTCTGGTTAATACAATTCTAGCATGAATAATACACATTTATCATGAAATAAGGAAATAAATAATAACTTTATTATTGCCTCTAGGGCATATTTCCTTCAGTCTCCCACTTGCACTAGAGTCAATAATCTAGTTCACATCATCATGTGATTCAACACCAATATTCACATCTGTATGTGATTAACACCTATAGTTCACATCGTCATGTGACCAACACCCAAAGGGTTTACTAGAGTCAATAATCTAGTTCACATCGCTATGTGATTAACACCCAAAGAGTACTAAGGTATGATCATGTTTTGCTTGTGAGAGAGGTTTAGTCAACGGGTCTGTCACATTCAGAGCCGTATGTATGTTGCAAATATTCTATGTCTACAATGCTCTGCATGGAGCTACTCTAGCTAATTGCTCCCACTTTCAATATGTATCCAGATTGAGATTTAGAGTCATCTGGATTGGTGTAAAAGCTTGCATCGTTGTAACTTTTACGACGGACACTTTTATCACCTCCATAATCGAGAAACATATCCTTATTCTACTAAGGATAATTTTGACCAATGTCCAGTGATCTACTCCTAGATCACTATTGTACTCCCTTGCCAAAACAGTGCAGAGTATACAATAGGTCTGGTCCATAGCATGGCATACTTTTATAGAACCTATGACTGATGCATAGGGAATGACTTTCATTCTCTTTCTATTTTCTGTCGTGGTCGGGTCTTGAGTCTTACTCAATTTCACACCTTTGCAACACAGGCAAGAACTCTTTCTTTGACTGTTCCATTTTGAACTATTTCAAAATCTTGACAAGCTATGTACTTATTGAAAAACTTATCAAGCGTCTTGATCTATCTCAATAGATCTTGATGCTCAATATGTAAGCAGCTTCACCGAGGTCTTTCATTGAAAAACTTTTTATTCAAGTATCCTTTTATGCTATCCAGAAATTCTATATCATTTCCAATCAACAATATGTCTTGCATATATAATATCAGAAATGCTACAGAGCTCCCACTCACTTTCTTGTAAATACAGGTCTTTCAAAAAGTCCGTATAAAACCATATACTTTGATCAACTCATCAAAACGTATATTCCAACTCCGAGATACTTGCACCAGTCCATTGATGGATTGCTGGAGCTTGCACACTTTGTTAGCATCTTTAGGATTGACAAAAACTTTCTGATTGCATCATATACAACTCTTCTTTAATAAATCCATTAAGGAATGTAGTTTTGACATCCATTTGCCAGATTTCATAAAATGTGGCAATTGCTAACATGATTCAGACAGACTTAAGCTTCGATACGAGTGAGAAAATCTCATCGTATTCAATACCTTGAACTTGTTGAAAACCTTTCGCAACAAGTCGAGCTTAGTAGATAGTAACACTACTATCAGTGTCCGTCTTCCTCTTGAAGATCCATTTATTTAACATGGCTTGCTGATCATCGAGCAAGTCAATCAAAGTCCATACTTTGTTCTCATACATGGATCATATCTCAGATTTTATGGCCTCAAGCCAATTCGTGGAATCTGGGCTCATCATCGCTTCCTCATAGTTCGTAGGTTCATCATGGTCTAGTAACATGACTTCCAGAACATGATTACCGTACCACTCTGGTGCGGATCTTATTCTGGAAGACCTACGAGGTTCGGTAGTAACTTGATCTGAAGCTTCATGATCATCATCATTAACTTCCTCACTAATCGGTGTAGGCATCACTGGAACTGATTTCTGTGATGAATTACTTTCCAATTTGGGAGAAGGTACAATTACCTTATCAAGTTCTAGTTTCCTCCCACTCACTTCTTTCGAGAGAAACTCCTTCTCTAGAAAGGATCCATCTTAGCAACGAATCTTGCTTTTGGATCTGTGATAGAAGGTGTACCCAATAGTTACCTTTGGGTATTCTATGAAGACGCACTTCTCCGATTTGAGTTTGAGCTTATCAGGTGAAAACTTTTTCACATAAGCATCGCAGCCCCAAACTTTATGAAACGACAACTTTGGTTTCTTGCCAAACCATAGTTCATAAGGCGTCGTCTCAACGGATTTCGATGGTGCCCTATTTAAAGTGAATGCAACTGTCTCTAATGCATAACCCCAAAACGATAGTAGTAAATCGGTAAGATACATCATAGATCGCACCATATCCAATAAAATGCGGTTACGACGTTCAGACACACCGTTACGCTGTGGTGTTCCAGGTGGCATGAGTTTGTGAAACTATTCCACATTGTTTTAATTGAAGACCAAACTCGTAACACAAATATTCTCCTCTATGATCAGATCATAGAAACTTTATTTTCTTGTTACGATGATTCTCCACTTCACTCTAAAATTCTTTGAACTTTTCAAATGTTTCAGACTTGTGTTTCATTAAGTAGATATACCCATATCTGCTCAAATCATTTGTGAAGGTCAGAAAATAACGATACTTGCCACGAGCATCAACACTCATTGGACCGTATACATCGGTATGTATTATTTCCATCAAGTCAGTAGCTCGTTCCATTGTTCCGGAGAACGGAGTTTTAGTCATCTTGCCCAAAAGGCACGGTTCGCAAGCATCAAATGATTCATAACCAAGAGATTCCAAAAATCCATCTTTATGGAGTTTCTTCATGCGCTTTACACCGATATGACCCAAACGGTAGTGCCACAAATAAGTTGCACTATCATTATCAACTTTGCATCTTTTGGCATCAATATTATGAATATGTGTATTACTATGATCGAGATCCAACAAACTATTTTCATTGGGTGTATGACCATCGAAGGTTTTATTCATGTAAACAAAACAACAATTATTCTTTGTCTTTAAATGAATAACCGTGTCGCAATAAACATGATCAAATCATATTCATGCTTAACGCAAAACGCGAAATAACATTTATTTAGGTTTAACACTAATCCCGAAAGTATAGGGAGTGTGCGATCATGATCATATCAATCTTGGAACCACTTTCAACACTCATCGTCACTTCCCCTTCAACTAGTCTCTGTTTATTCTGTAACTCCTGTTTCGAGTTACTAATATTTAGCAACCGAACAAGTATCAAATACTCAGGGGCTACTATAAACACTAGTTAAAATACACATCAATAACATGTATATCAAATATACCCTTGTTCACTTTGCCATCCTTCTTATCCACCAAACATTCAGGGCATTTCCGCTTCTAGTGATCATTTCCTTTGCAGTATAATCACTCAGTTTCAGGTTTTGGTCCAGCTTTGGGCTTCTTCATGGGACTAAAAACTTGCTTGTCATTCTACTTGAAGTTCCCTTTCTTTCCCTTTGCCCTTTTCTTGAAACTAGTGATCTTGTCAACCATCAACACTTGACGCTCTTTCTTGATTTCTACCTTCGTCGATTTCAACATCACGAAGAGCTCGGGAATCGTTTTCGTCATCCCTTGCATACTGTAGTTCATCACAAAGTTCTACTAACTTGGTGATGGT
This sequence comes from Triticum aestivum, assembly GCF_018294505.1. Lineage (NCBI taxonomy): Eukaryota > Viridiplantae > Streptophyta > Magnoliopsida > Poales > Poaceae > Triticum > Triticum aestivum. The sequence continues at coordinate 643,941,129 of NC_057798.1, read as the reverse complement.
GACTAGAGAACTCTATCAATCACTATCTTATCTAGAAGATTAACTCCCACTTGATTCAAGCGATTGTAGTACCCAGACAATCTGAGCACATGCTCACTAGTTGAGCGATTCTCCTCCATATTTTAGCTATAGAACTTGTTGGAGACTTCATATCTCTCAACTCGGGTATTTGCTGGAAATATTAACTTCAATTCCTGGAACATCTCATATGGTCCATGACGTTCAAAACATCTTTGAAGTCCCGATTCTAAGCTGTTAAGCATGATGCACTAAACTATCAAGTAGTCATCATATTGAGCTAGCCAAACGTTCATAACGTCTGCATCTGCTCCTGCAATAGGTCTGTCACCTAGTGGTGCATTAAGGACATAATTCTTCTGTGCAGCAATAAGGATAAATCTCAGATCACGGATCCAATCCGCCTCATTGCTACTAACATTTTTCAACACAATTTTCTCTAGGAACATATCAAAATAAACATATGAAAGCAACAACACAAACTATTGATCTACAACATAATTTGCAAAATACTACCAGGACTAAGTTCATGATAAATTTAAGTTTAATTAATCATATTACTTAAGAACTCCCACTTAGACAGACATCTCTCTAGTCATCTAAGTGATCACGTGACCCAAATCAACTAAACCATGTCCGATCATCACGTGAGATGGAGTAGTTTTCAATGGTGAACATCACTATGTTGATCATATCTACTATATGATTCACGCTCGACCTTTCGGTCTCCGTGTTCCGAGGCCATATCTGTATATGCTAGGCTCATCAAGTTTAACCTGAGTATTTCGCGTGCGCAACTGTTTTGCACCCGTTGTATTTGAACGTAGAGCCTATCACACCCGATCATCACGTGGTGTCTCAGCACGAAGAACTTTCGCAATGGTGCATACTCAGGGAGAACACTTCTTGATAATTAGTGAGAGATCATCTTAAAATGCTACCGTCAATCAAAGCAAGATAAGATGCATAAAGGATAAACATCACATACAATCAATATAAGTGATATGATATGGCCATCATCATCTTGTGCTTGTGATCTCCATCTTCGAAGCACCATCGTGATCACCATCGTCACCGGCGCGACACCTTGATCTCCATCGTAGTATCGTTGTCATTACGCCATCTATTGCTTCTACGACTATCGCTACCGCTTAGTGATAAAGTAAAGCAATTACAGGGCGTTTGCATTTCATACAATAAAGCGACAACCATATGGCTCCTGCCAGTTGCCGATAACTTCGGTTACAAAACATGATCATCTCATACAATAAAATATAGCATCACGTCTTGACCATATCACATCACAACATGCCCTGCAAAAACAAGTTAGACGTCCTCTACTTTGTTGTTGCAAATTTTACGTGGCTGCTACGGGCTTAGCAAGAACCGTTCTTACCTACGCATCAAAACCACAACGATAGTTCGTCAAGTTAGTGCTGTTTTAACCTTCGCAAGGACCGGCCGTAGCCACACTTGATTCAGCTAAAGTGAGAGAGACAGACACCCGCCAGCCACCTTTAAGCACAAGTGCTCATAACGGTGAAACCAGTCTCGCGTAAGCGTACGCATAATGTCGGTCCGGGCCGCTTCATCTCACAATACCGCCGAACCAAAGTATGACATGCTGGTAAGCAGTATGACTTGTATCGCCCACAACTCACTTGTGTTCTACTCGTGCATATAACATCAACGCATAAAACCTAGGCTCGGATGCCACTGTTGGGGAACGTAGTAATTTCAAAAAATTTCCTGCGCACATGCAAGATCATGGTGATGGCATAGCAACGAGAGGGGAGAGTGTTGTCCACGTACCCTCGTAGACCGTAAGCGGAAGCATTATGACAACGCGGTTTATGTAGTCGTACGTCTTCACGATCCGACCGATCCAAGTACCGAACGTACGGCACCTCCGAGTTCAGCACACGTTTAACTCGATGACGATCCCAGGGCTCCGATCCAGCAAAGCTTCGGGGATGAGTTCCGTCAGCACCATGGCGTGGTGATGATGATGATGTTCTACCGGCACAGGGCTTCGCCTAAACTCCGCGACGATGTGACCGAGGTGGAATATGGTGGAGGGGGGCACCACACACGGCTAAGGAACGATCCGTAGATCAACTTGTGTGTCTATGGGGTGCCCCCCGCCCCCGTATATAAAGGAGCCAGGGGGGAGGAGGCGGCCGGCCAAGGAGGGCGCGCCAAGGGGGGAGTCCTACTCCCACCGGGAGTAGGACTCCCTTCTTTCCTAGTTGGAATAGGAGAAGGGGGGAAAGAGGAGGAAGAGGGGAAGGAAAGGGGGGGCGCCGCCCCCCTTCCCTTGTCCTATTCGGACTAGGAAGGGGAGGG